>NW_028241016.1:0-78000 GCF_964263255.1 Lissotriton vulgaris
CCAACATTGCCATTTTTACAGAGTTTTGCTTACTCAAAAGCTTCAATTTGACCAATTTCAGGCACATAAATGACTTTAAACACACTTATTTTAGTTGAAAAAGTCATAATTCCCATCCAACAGTCATTTGGAGTCAAAAGATTAAATGTTAAAATTTCATCCATATTGACCATTTTGGGAACGTTCGACAGGTCCGGAGTCATTGTTTTTCATCAGAAATTGGATTTTTGGGACTGTACCAAAAATGATTCAAAATGTCAAATGGATCGTGCCTCATGTTGAATAACCACTTTTTAACCCCTCAGAGTGACCAAAATTGCAATTTTTAAAGAGTTTTTGCTTATTCAAAAGCTTTAATTTTGACCAATTTCAGGCACATAAATGACTTTAAACACACTTATTTTAGTTGAAAAAGTCATAATTCACATCCAACAGTCATTTAGAGTCAAAAGATTACATGTTAAAATTTCATCCATATTGACCATTTTGGAATCGTTCGACAGGTCCGGAGTCATCATTTTTCATCAGAAAATAGATTTTTGGGACTGTACCAAAAATGATTCAAAATGTCAATTGGATCGTGCCTCATGTTGAATAACCACTTTTTAACCCCTCAGAGTGACCAAAATGGCCATTTTTACAGAGTTTTGCTTACTCAAAAGCTTCAATTTTGACCAATTTCAGGCACATAAATGACTTTAAACACACTTGATTTAGTTGAAAAAGTCATAATTCACATCCAACAGTCATTTAGAGTCAAAAGATTAAATGTTAAAATTTCATCCATATTGACCATTTGAAAACGTTCGACAGGTCCGGAGTCATCGTTTTTCATCAGAAAATGGATTTTTGGGACTGTACCAAAAATGATTCAAAATGTCAAATGGATCGTGCCTCATGTTGAATAACCACTTTTTAACCCTCAGAGTGACCAACATTGCCATTTTTACAGAGTTTCGCTTACTCAAAAGCTTCAATTTTGACCAATTTCAGGCACAGAAATGACTTTAAACACACTTATTTTAGTCGAAAAGGTCATAATTCACATCCAACAGTCATTTGGAGTCAAAAGATTAAATGTTAAAATTTCATCCATATTGACCATTTTGGGAACGTTCAACAGGTCCGGAGTCATCGTTTTTCATCAGAAAATGGATTTTTGGGACTGTACCAAAAATGATTCAAAATGTCAAATGGATCGTGCCTCATGTTGAATAACCACTTTTTAACCCCTCAGAGTGACCAAAATGGCAATTTTTACAGAGTTTTGCTTACTCAAAAGCTTCAATTTTGACCAATTTCAGGCACATAAATGACTTTAAACACACTTGATTTCGTTGAAAAAGTCATAATTCACATCCAACAGTCATTTAGAGTCAAAAGATTAAATGTTAAAATTTCATCCATATTGACCATTTTGGAAACGTTCGACAGGTCCGGAGTCATCGTTTTTCATCAGAAAATGGATTTTTGGGACTGTACCAAAAATGATTCAAAATGTCAAATGGATCGTGCCTCATGTTGAATAACCACTTTTTAACCCCTCAGAGTGACCAAAATTGCCATTTTTACAGAGTTTTTGCTTATTCAAAAGCTTTAATTTTGACCAATTTCAGGCACATAAATGACTTTAAACACACTTATTTTAGTTGAAAAAGTCATAATTCACATCCAACAGTCATTTAGAGTCTAAAGATTAAATGTTAATATTTCATCCATATTGACCATTTTGGGAACGTTCGACAGGTCCGGGAGTCATCGTTTTTCATCAGAAAATGGATTTTTGGGGCTGTACCAAAAATGATTCAAATGTCAAATGGATCGTGCCTCATGTTGAATAACCACTTTTTAACCCCTCAGAGTGACCAAAATGGCAATTTTTACAGAGTTTTGCTTACTCAAAAGCTTCAATTTTGACCAATTTCAGGCACATAAATGACTTTAAACACACTTATTTTAGTTGAAAAAGTCATAATTCCCATCCAACAGTCATTTGGAGTCAAAAGATTAAATGTTAAAATTTCATCCATATTGACCATTTTGGGAACGTTCGACAGGTCCGGAGTCATCGTTTTTCATCAGAAAAAGGATTTTTGGGACTGTACCAAAAATGATTCAAAATGTCAAATGGATCGTGCCTCATGTTGAATAACCACTTTTTAACCCCTCAGAGTGACCAAAATTGCCATTTTTACAGAGTTTTTGCTTATTCAAAAGCTTTAATTTTGACCAATTTCAGGCACATAAATGACTTTAAACACACTTATTTTAGTTGAAAAAGTCATAATTCACATCCAACAGTCATTTAGAGTCAAAAGATTAAATGTTGAAATTTCATCCATATTGACCATTTTGGGAACGTTCGACAGGTCCGGAGTCATCGTTTTTCATCAGAAAATGGATTTTTGGGACTGTACCAAAAATGATTCAAAATGTCAAATGGATCGTGCCTCATGTTGAATAACCACTTTTTAACCCCTCAGAGTGACCAACATTGCCATTTTTACAGAGTTTCGCTTACTCAAAAGCTTCAATTTTGACCAATTTCAGGCACAGAAATGACTTTAAACACACTTATTTAGTCGAAAAGGTCATAATTCACATCCAACAGTCATTTGGAGTCAAAAGATTAAATGTTAAATTTCATCCATATTGACCATTTTGGGAACGTTCGACAGGTCCGGAGTCATCATTTTTCATCAGAAAATGGATTTTTGGGACTGTACCAAAAATGATTCAAAATGTCAATTGGATCGTGCCTCATGTTGAATAACCACTTTTTAACCCCTCAGAGTGACCAAAATGGCCATTTTTACAGAGTTTAGCTTACTCAAAAGCTTCAATTTTGACCAATTTCAGGCACATAAATGACTTTAAACACACTTATTTTAGTTGAAAAAGTCATAATTCACATCCAACAGTCATTTAGAGTCAAAAGATTAAATGTTAAAATCTCATCCATATTGACCATTTTGGGAAACGTTCGACAGGTCCGGAGTCATCGTTTTTCATCAGAAAATGAATTTTTGGGACTGTACCAAAAATTATTCAAAATGTCAAATGGATCGTGCCTCATGTTGAATAACCACTTTTTAACCCCTCAGAGTGACCAAAATGGCCATTTTTTACAGAGTTTTGCTTACTCAAAAGCTTCAATTTTGACCAATTTCAGGCACATAAATGACTTTAAACACACTTGATTTAGTTGAAAAAGTCATAATTCACATCCAACAGTCATTTAGAGTCAAAAGATTATATGTTAAAATTTCATCCATAGTGACCATTTTGGAAACGTTCGACAGGTCCGGAGTCATCGTTTTTCATCAGAAAATGGATTTTTGGGACTGTACCAAAAATGATTCAAAATGTCAAATGGATCGTGCCTCATATTGAATAACCACTTTTTAACCCCTCAGAGTGACCAAAATTGCCATTTTTACAGAGTTTTTGCTTATTCAAAAGCTTTAATTTTGACCAATTTCAGGCACATAAATGACTTTAAACACACTTATTTTAGTTGAAAAAGTCATAATTCACATCCAACAGTCATTTAGAGTCTAAAGATTAAATGTTAAAATTTCATCCATATTGACCATTTTGGGAACGTTTGACAGGTCCGGAGTCATCGTTTTTCATCAGAAAATGGATTTTTGGGACTGTACCAAAAATGATTCAAAATGTCAAATGGATCGTGCCTCATGTTGAATAACCACTTTTTAACCCCTCAGAGTGACCAAAATGGTCATTTTTACAGAGTTTTGCTTACTCAAAAGCTTCAATTTTGACCAATTTCAGGCACATAAATGACATTAAACACACTTGATTTAGTTGAAAAAGTCATAATTCACATCCAACAGTCATTTAGAGTCAAAAGAATAAATGTTTAAATTTCATCCATATTGACCATTTTGGAAACGTTCGACAGGTCCGGAGTCATCGTTTTTCATCAGAAAATGGATTTTTGGGACTGTACCAAAAATGATTCAAAATGTCAAATGGATCGTGCTTCATGTTGAATAACCACTTTTTAACCCCTCAGAGTGACCAAAATTGCCATTTTTACAGAGTTTTTGCTTATTCAAAAGCTTTAATTTTGACCAATTTCAGGCACCTAAATGACTTTAAACACACTTATTTTAGTTGAAAAAGTCATAATTCACATCCAACAGTCATTTAGAGTCTAAAGATTAAATGTTAAAATTTCATCCATATTGACCATTTTGGGAACATTCGACAGGTCCGGAGTCATCGTTTTTCATCAGAAAATGGATTTTTGGGACTGTACCAAAAATGATTCAAAATGTCAAATGGATCGTGCCTCATGTTGAATAACCACTTTTTAACCCCTCAGAGTGACCAACATTGCCATTTTTACAGAGTTTCGCTTACTCAAAAGCTTCAATTTTGACCAATTTCAGGCACAGAAATGACTTTAAACACACTTATTTTAGTTGAAAAAGTCATAATTCACATCCAACAGTCATTTAGAGTCAAAAGATTAAATGTTAAAATTTCATCCATATTGACCATTTTGGAAACGTTCGACAGGTCCGGAGTCATCGTTTTTCATCAGAAAATGGATTTTTGGGACTGTACCAAAAATGATTCAAAATGTCAAATGGATCGTGCCTCATGTTGAATAACCACTTTTTAACCCCTCAGAGTGACCAACATTGCCATTTTTACAGAGTTTCGCTTACTCAAAAGCTTCAATTTTGACCAATTTCAGGCACAGAAATGACTTTAAACACACTTATTTTAGTCGAAAAGGTCATAATTCACATCCAACAGTCATATGGAGTCAAAAGATTAAATGTTAAAATTTCATCCATATTGACCATTTTGGGAACGTTCGACAGGTCCGGAGTCATCGTTTTTCATCAGAAAATTGATTTTTGGGACTGTACCAAAAATGATTCAAAATGTCAAATGGATCATGCCTCATGTTGAATAACCACTTTTTAACCCCTCAGAGTGACCAACATTGCCATTTTTACAGAGTTTTGCTTACTCAAAAGCTTCAATTTGACCAATTTCAGGCACATAAATGACTTTAAACACACTTATTTTAGTTGAAAAAGTCATAATTCCCATCCAACAGTCATTTGGAGTCAAAAGATTAAATGTTAAAATTTCATCCATATTGACCATTTTGGGAACGTTCGACAGGTCCGGAGTCATTGTTTTTCATCAGAAATTGGATTTTTGGGACTGTACCAAAAATGATTCAAAATGTCAAATGGATCGTGCCTCATGTTGAATAACCACTTTTTAACCCCTCAGAGTGACCAAAATTGCAATTTTTAAAGAGTTTTTGCTTATTCAAAAGCTTTAATTTTGACCAATTTCAGGCACATAAATGACTTTAAACACACTTATTTTAGTTGAAAAAGTCATAATTCACATCCAACAGTCATTTAGAGTCAAAAGATTACATGTTAAAATTTCATCCATATTGACCATTTTGGAATCGTTCGACAGGTCCGGAGTCATCATTTTTCATCAGAAAATAGATTTTTGGGACTGTACCAAAAATGATTCAAAATGTCAATTGGATCGTGCCTCATGTTGAATAACCACTTTTTAACCCCTCAGAGTGACCAAAATGGCCATTTTTACAGAGTTTTGCTTACTCAAAAGCTTCAATTTTGACCAATTTCAGGCACATAAATGACTTTAAACACACTTGATTTAGTTGAAAAAGTCATAATTCACATCCAACAGTCATTTAGAGTCAAAAGATTAAATGTTAAAATTTCATCCATATTGACCATTTTGGAAACGTTCGACAGGTCCGGAGTCATCGTTTTTCATCAGAAAATGGATTTTTGGGACTGTACCAAAAATGATTCAAAATGTCAAATGGATCGTGCCTCATGTTGAATAACCACTTTTTAACCCCTCAGAGTGACCAACATTGCCATTTTTACAGAGTTTCGCTTACTCAAAAGCTTCAATTTTGACCAATTTCAGGCACAGAAATGACTTTAAACACACTTATTTTAGTCGAAAAGGTCATAATTCACATCCAACAGTCATTTGGAGTCAAAAGATTAAATGTTAAAATTTCATCCATATTGACCATTTTGGGAACGTTCAACAGGTCCGGAGTCATCGTTTTTCATCAGAAAATGGATTTTTGGGACTGTACCAAAAATGATTCAAAATGTCAAATGGATCGTGCCTCATGTTGAATAACCACTTTTTAACCCCTCAGAGTGACCAAAATGGCAATTTTTACAGAGTTTTGCTTACTCAAAAGCTTCAATTTTGACCAATTTCAGGCACATAAATGACTTTAAACACACTTGATTTCGTTGAAAAAGTCATAATTCACATCCAACAGTCATTTAGAGTCAAAAGATTAAATGTTAAAATTTCATCCATATTGACCATTTTGGAAACGTTCGACAGGTCCGGAGTCATCGTTTTTCATCAGAAAATGGATTTTTGGGACTGTACCAAAAATGATTCAAAATGTCAAATGGATCGTGCCTCATGTTGAATAACCACTTTTTAACCCCTCAGAGTGACCAAAATTGCCATTTTTACAGAGTTTTTGCTTATTCAAAAGCTTTAATTTTGACCAATTTCAGGCACATAAATGACTTTAAACACACTTATTTTAGTTGAAAAAGTCATAATTCACATCCAACAGTCATTTAGAGTCTAAAGATTAAATGTTAATTTTTCATCCATATTGACCATTTTGGGAACGTTCGACAGGTCCGGAGTCATCGTTTTTCATCAGAAAATGGATTTTTGGGGCTGTACCAAAAATGATTCAAAATGTCAAATGGATCGTGCCTCATGTTGAATAACCACTTTTTAACCCCTCAGAGTGACCAAAATGGCAATTTTTACAGAGTTTTGCTTACTCAAAAGCTTCAATTTTGACCAATTTCAGGCACATAAATGACTTTAAACACACTTATTTTAGTTGAAAAAGTCATAATTCCCATCCAACAGTCATTTGGAGTCAAAAGATTAAATGTTAAAATTTCATCCATATTGACCATTTTGGGAACGTTCGACAGGTCCGGAGTCATCGTTTTTCATCAGAAAAAGGATTTTTGGGACTGTACCAAAAATGATTCAAAATGTCAAATGGATCGTGCCTCATGTTGAATAACCACTTTTTAACCCCTCAGAGTGACCAAAATTGCCATTTTTACAGAGTTTTTGCTTATTCAAAAGCTTTAATTTTGACCAATTTCAGGCACATAAATGACTTTAAACACACTTATTTTAGTTGAAAAAGTCATAATTCACATCCAACAGTCATTTAGAGTCAAAAGATTAAATGTTGAAATTTCATCCATATTGACCATTTTGGGAACGTTCGACAGGTCCGGAGTCATCGTTTTTCATCAGAAAATGGATTTTTGGGACTGTACCAAAAATGATTCAAAATGTCAAATGGATCGTGCCTCATGTTGAATAACCACTTTTTAACCCCTCAGAGTGACCAACATTGCCATTTTTACAGAGTTTCGCTTACTCAAAAGCTTCAATTTTGACCAATTTCAGGCACAGAAATGACTTTAAACACACTTATTTTAGTCGAAAAGGTCATAATTCACATCCAACAGTCATTTGGAGTCAAAAGATTAAATGTTAAAATTTCATCCATATTGACCATTTTGGGAACGTTCGACAGGTCCGGAGTCATCATTTTTCATCAGAAAATGGATTTTTGGGACTGTACCAAAAATGATTCAAAATGTCAATTGGATCGTGCCTCATGTTGAATAACCACTTTTTAACCCCTCAGAGTGACCAAAATGGCCATTTTTACAGAGTTTAGCTTACTCAAAAGCTTCAATTTTGACCAATTTCAGGCACATAAATGACTTTAAACACACTTATTTTAGTTGAAAAAGTCATAATTCACATCCAACAGTCATTTAGAGTCAAAAGATTAAATGTTAAAATCTCATCCATATTGACCATTTTGGAAACGTTCGACAGGTCCGGAGTCATCGTTTTTCATCAGAAAATGAATTTTTGGGACTGTACCAAAAATTATTCAAAATGTCAAATGGATCGTGCCTCATGTTGAATAACCACTTTTTAACCCCTCAGAGTGACCAAAATGGCCATTTTTTTACAGAGTTTTGCTTACTCAAAAGCTTCAATTTTGACCAATTTCAGGCACATAAATGACTTTAAACACACTTGATTTAGTTGAAAAAGTCATAATTCACATCCAACAGTCATTTAGAGTCAAAAGATTATATGTTAAAATTTCATCCATAGTGACCATTTTGGAAACGTTCGACAGGTCCGGAGTCATCGTTTTTCATCAGAAAATGGATTTTTGGGACTGTACCAAAAATGATTCAAAATGTCAAATGGATCGTGCCTCATATTGAATAACCACTTTTTAACCCCTCAGAGTGACCAAAATTGCCATTTTTACAGAGTTTTTGCTTATTCAAAAGCTTTAATTTTGACCAATTTCAGGCACATAAATGACTTTAAACACACTTATTTTAGTTGAAAAAGTCATAATTCACATCCAACAGTCATTTAGAGTCTAAAGATTAAATGTTAAAATTTCATCCATATTGACCATTTTGGGAACGTTTGACAGGTCCGGAGTCATCGTTTTTCATCAGAAAATGGATTTTTGGGACTGTACCAAAAATGATTCAAAATGTCAAATGGATCGTGCCTCATGTTGAATAACCACTTTTTAACCCCTCAGAGTGACCAAAATGGTCATTTTTACAGAGTTTTGCTTACTCAAAAGCTTCAATTTTGACCAATTTCAGGCACATAAATGACATTAAACACACTTGATTTAGTTGAAAAAGTCATAATTCACATCCAACAGTCATTTAGAGTCAAAAGAATAAATGTTTAAATTTCATCCATATTGACCATTTTGGAAACGTTCGACAGGTCCGGAGTCATCGTTTTTCATCAGAAAATGGATTTTTGGGACTGTACCAAAAATGATTCAAAATGTCAAATGGATCGTGCTTCATGTTGAATAACCACTTTTTAACCCCTCAGAGTGACCAAAATTGCCATTTTTACAGAGTTTTTGCTTATTCAAAAGCTTTAATTTTGACCAATTTCAGGCACCTAAATGACTTTAAACACACTTATTTTAGTTGAAAAAGTCATAATTCACATCCAACAGTCATTTAGAGTCTAAAGATTAAATGTTAAAATTTCATCCATATTGACCATTTTGGGAACATTCGACAGGTCCGGAGTCATCGTTTTTCATCAGAAAATGGATTTTTGGGACTGTACCAAAAATGATTCAAAATGTCAAATGGATCGTGCCTCATGTTGAATAACCACTTTTTAACCCCTCAGAGTGACCAACATTGCCATTTTTACAGAGTTTCGCTTACTCAAAAGCTTCAATTTTGACCAATTTCAGGCACAGAAATGACTTTAAACACACTTATTTTAGTTGAAAAAGTCATAATTCACATCCAACAGTCATTTAGAGTCAAAAGATTAAATGTTAAAATTTCATCCATATTGACCATTTTGGAAACGTTCGACAGGTCCGGAGTCATCGTTTTTCATCAGAAAATGGATTTTTGGGACTGTACCAAAAATGATTCAAAATGTCAAATGGATCGTGCCTCATGTTGAATAACCACTTTTTAACCCCTCAGAGTGACCAACATTGCCATTTTTACAGAGTTTCGCTTACTCAAAAGCTTCAATTTTGACCAATTTCAGGCACAGAAATGACTTTAAACACACTTATTTTAGTCGAAAAGGTCATAATTCACATCCAACAGTCATATGGAGTCAAAAGATTAAATGTTAAAATTTCATCCATATTGACCATTTTGGGAACGTTCGACAGGTCCGGAGTCATCGTTTTTCATCAGAAAATTGATTTTTGGGACTGTACCAAAAATGATTCAAAATGTCAAATGGATCATGCCTCATGTTGAATAACCACTTTTTAACCCCTCAGAGTGACCAACATTGCCATTTTTACAGAGTTTTGCTTACTCAAAAGCTTCAATTTGACCAATTTCAGGCACATAAATGACTTTAAACACACTTATTTTAGTTGAAAAAGTCATAATTCCCATCCAACAGTCATTTGGAGTCAAAAGATTAAATGTTAAAATTTCATCCATATTGACCATTTTGGGAACGTTCGACAGGTCCGGAGTCATTGTTTTTCATCAGAAATTGGATTTTTGGGACTGTACCAAAAATGATTCAAAATGTCAAATGGATCGTGCCTCATGTTGAATAACCACTTTTTAACCCCTCAGAGTGACCAAAATTGCAATTTTTAAAGAGTTTTTGCTTATTCAAAAGCTTTAATTTTGACCAATTTCAGGCACATAAATGACTTTAAACACACTTATTTTAGTTGAAAAAGTCATAATTCACATCCAACAGTCATTTAGAGTCAAAAGATTACATGTTAAAATTTCATCCATATTGACCATTTTGGAATCGTTCGACAGGTCCGGAGTCATCATTTTTCATCAGAAAATAGATTTTTGGGACTGTACCAAAAATGATTCAAAATGTCAATTGGATCGTGCCTCATGTTGAATAACCACTTTTTAACCCCTCAGAGTGACCAAAATGGCCATTTTTACAGAGTTTTGCTTACTCAAAAGCTTCAATTTTGACCAATTTCAGGCACATAAATGACTTTAAACACACTTGATTTAGTTGAAAAAGTCATAATTCACATCCAACAGTCATTTAGAGTCAAAAGATTAAATGTTAAAATTTCATCCATATTGACCATTTTGGAAACGTTCGACAGGTCCGGAGTCATCGTTTTTCATCAGAAAATGGATTTTTGGGACTGTACCAAAAATGATTCAAAATGTCAAATGGATCGTGCCTCATGTTGAATAACCACTTTTTAACCCCTCAGAGTGACCAACATTGCCATTTTTACAGAGTTTCGCTTACTCAAAAGCTTCAATTTTGACCAATTTCAGGCACAGAAATGACTTTAAACACACTTATTTTAGTCGAAAAGGTCATAATTCACATCCAACAGTCATTTGGAGTCAAAAGATTAAATGTTAAAATTTCATCCATATTGACCATTTTGGGAACGTTCAACAGGTCCGGAGTCATCGTTTTTCATCAGAAAATGGATTTTTGGGACTGTACCAAAAATGATTCAAAATGTCAAATGGATCGTGCCTCATGTTGAATAACCACTTTTTAACCCCTCAGAGTGACCAAAATGGCAATTTTTACAGAGTTTTGCTTACTCAAAAGCTTCAATTTTGACCAATTTCAGGCACATAAATGACTTTAAACACACTTGATTTCGTTGAAAAAGTCATAATTCACATCCAACAGTCATTTAGAGTCAAAAGATTAAATGTTAAAATTTCATCCATATTGACCATTTTGGAAACGTTCGACAGGTCCGGAGTCATCGTTTTTCATCAGAAAATGGATTTTTGGGACTGTACCAAAAATGATTCAAAATGTCAAATGGATCGTGCCTCATGTTGAATAACCACTTTTTAACCCCTCAGAGTGACCAAAATTGCCATTTTTACAGAGTTTTTGCTTATTCAAAAGCTTTAATTTTGACCAATTTCAGGCACATAAATGACTTTAAACACACTTATTTTAGTTGAAAAAGTCATAATTCACATCCAACAGTCATTTAGAGTCTAAAGATTAAATGTTAATATTTCATCCATATTGACCATTTTGGGAACGTTCGACAGGTCCGGAGTCATCGTTTTTCATCAGAAAATGGATTTTTGGGGCTGTACCAAAAATGATTCAAAATGTCAAATGGATCGTGCCTCATGTTGAATAACCACTTTTTAACCCCTCAGAGTGACCAAAATGGCAATTTTTACAGAGTTTTGCTTACTCAAAAGCTTCAATTTTGACCAATTTCAGGCACATAAATGACTTTAAACACACTTATTTTAGTTGAAAAAGTCATAATTCCCATCCAACAGTCATTTGGAGTCAAAAGATTAAATGTTAAAATTTCATCCATATTGACCATTTTGGGAACGTTCGACAGGTCCGGAGTCATCGTTTTTCATCAGAAAAAGGATTTTTGGGACTGTACCAAAAATGATTCAAAATGTCAAATGGATCGTGCCTCATGTTGAATAACCACTTTTTAACCCCTCAGAGTGACCAAAATTGCCATTTTTACAGAGTTTTTGCTTATTCAAAAGCTTTAATTTTGACCAATTTCAGGCACATAAATGACTTTAAACACACTTATTTTAGTTGAAAAAGTCATAATTCACATCCAACAGTCATTTAGAGTCAAAAGATTAAATGTTGAAATTTCATCCATATTGACCATTTTGGGAACGTTCGACAGGTCCGGAGTCATCGTTTTTCATCAGAAAATGGATTTTTGGGACTGTACCAAAAATGATTCAAAATGTCAAATGGATCGTGCCTCATGTTGAATAACCACTTTTTAACCCCTCAGAGTGACCAACATTGCCATTTTTACAGAGTTTCGCTTACTCAAAAGCTTCAATTTTGACCAATTTCAGGCACAGAAATGACTTTAAACACACTTATTTTAGTCGAAAAGGTCATAATTCACATCCAACAGTCATTTGGAGTCAAAAGATTAAATGTTAAAATTTCATCCATATTGACCATTTTGGGAACGTTCGACAGGTCCGGAGTCATCATTTTTCATCAGAAAATGGATTTTTGGGACTGTACCAAAAATGATTCAAAATGTCAATTGGATCGTGCCTCATGTTGAATAACCACTTTTTAACCCCTCAGAGTGACCAAAATGGCCATTTTTACAGAGTTTAGCTTACTCAAAAGCTTCAATTTTGACCAATTTCAGGCACATAAATGACTTTAAACACACTTATTTTAGTTGAAAAAGTCATAATTCACATCCAACAGTCATTTAGAGTCAAAAGATTAAATGTTAAAATCTCATCCATATTGACCATTTTGGAAACGTTCGACAGGTCCGGAGTCATCGTTTTTCATCAGAAAATGAATTTTTGGGACTGTACCAAAAATTATTCAAAATGTCAAATGGATCGTGCCTCATGTTGAATAACCACTTTTTAACCCCTCAGAGTGACCAAAATGGCCATTTTTTTACAGAGTTTTGCTTACTCAAAAGCTTCAATTTTGACCAATTTCAGGCACATAAATGACTTTAAACACACTTGATTTAGTTGAAAAAGTCATAATTCACATCCAACAGTCATTTAGAGTCAAAAGATTATATGTTAAAATTTCATCCATAGTGACCATTTTGGAAACGTTCGACAGGTCCGGAGTCATCGTTTTTCATCAGAAAATGGATTTTTGGGACTGTACCAAAAATGATTCAAAATGTCAAATGGATCGTGCCTCATATTGAATAACCACTTTTTAACCCCTCAGAGTGACCAAAATTGCCATTTTTACAGAGTTTTTGCTTATTCAAAAGCTTTAATTTTGACCAATTTCAGGCACATAAATGACTTTAAACACACTTATTTTAGTTGAAAAAGTCATAATTCACATCCAACAGTCATTTAGAGTCTAAAGATTAAATGTTAAAATTTCATCCATATTGACCATTTTGGGAACGTTTGACAGGTCCGGAGTCATCGTTTTTCATCAGAAAATGGATTTTTGGGACTGTACCAAAAATGATTCAAAATGTCAAATGGATCGTGCCTCATGTTGAATAACCACTTTTTAACCCCTCAGAGTGACCAAAATGGTCATTTTTACAGAGTTTTGCTTACTCAAAAGCTTCAATTTTGACCAATTTCAGGCACATAAATGACATTAAACACACTTGATTTAGTTGAAAAAGTCATAATTCACATCCAACAGTCATTTAGAGTCAAAAGAATAAATGTTTAAATTTCATCCATATTGACCATTTTGGAAACGTTCGACAGGTCCGGAGTCATCGTTTTTCATCAGAAAATGGATTTTTGGGACTGTACCAAAAATGATTCAAAATGTCAAATGGATCGTGCTTCATGTTGAATAACCACTTTTTAACCCCTCAGAGTGACCAAAATTGCCATTTTTACAGAGTTTTTGCTTATTCAAAAGCTTTAATTTTGACCAATTTCAGGCACCTAAATGACTTTAAACACACTTATTTTAGTTGAAAAAGTCATAATTCACATCCAACAGTCATTTAGAGTCTAAAGATTAAATGTTAAAATTTCATCCATATTGACCATTTTGGGAACATTCGACAGGTCCGGAGTCATCGTTTTTCATCAGAAAATGGATTTTTGGGACTGTACCAAAAATGATTCAAAATGTCAAATGGATCGTGCCTCATGTTGAATAACCACTTTTTAACCCCTCAGAGTGACCAACATTGCCATTTTTACAGAGTTTCGCTTACTCAAAAGCTTCAATTTTGACCAATTTCAGGCACAGAAATGACTTTAAACACACTTATTTTAGTTGAAAAAGTCATAATTCACATCCAACAGTCATTTAGAGTCAAAAGATTAAATGTTAAAATTTCATCCATATTGACCATTTTGGAAACGTTCGACAGGTCCGGAGTCATCGTTTTTCATCAGAAAATGGATTTTTGGGACTGTACCAAAAATGATTCAAAATGTCAAATGGATCGTGCCTCATGTTGAATAACCACTTTTTAACCCCTCAGAGTGACCAACATTGCCATTTTTACAGAGTTTCGCTTACTCAAAAGCTTCAATTTTGACCAATTTCAGGCACAGAAATGACTTTAAACACACTTATTTTAGTCGAAAAGGTCATAATTCACATCCAACAGTCATATGGAGTCAAAAGATTAAATGTTAAAATTTCATCCATATTGACCATTTTGGGAACGTTCGACAGGTCCGGAGTCATCGTTTTTCATCAGAAAATTGATTTTTGGGACTGTACCAAAAATGATTCAAAATGTCAAATGGATCATGCCTCATGTTGAATAACCACTTTTTAACCCCTCAGAGTGACCAACATTGCCATTTTTACAGAGTTTTGCTTACTCAAAAGCTTCAATTTGACCAATTTCAGGCACATAAATGACTTTAAACACACTTATTTTAGTTGAAAAAGTCATAATTCCCATCCAACAGTCATTTGGAGTCAAAAGATTAAATGTTAAAATTTCATCCATATTGACCATTTTGGGAACGTTCGACAGGTCCGGAGTCATTGTTTTTCATCAGAAATTGGATTTTTGGGACTGTACCAAAAATGATTCAAAATGTCAAATGGATCGTGCCTCATGTTGAATAACCACTTTTTAACCCCTCAGAGTGACCAAAATTGCAATTTTTAAAGAGTTTTTGCTTATTCAAAAGCTTTAATTTTGACCAATTTCAGGCACATAAATGACTTTAAACACACTTATTTTAGTTGAAAAAGTCATAATTCACATCCAACAGTCATTTAGAGTCAAAAGATTACATGTTAAAATTTCATCCATATTGACCATTTTGGAATCGTTCGACAGGTCCGGAGTCATCATTTTTCATCAGAAAATAGATTTTTGGGACTGTACCAAAAATGATTCAAAATGTCAATTGGATCGTGCCTCATGTTGAATAACCACTTTTTAACCCCTCAGAGTGACCAAAATGGCCATTTTTACAGAGTTTTGCTTACTCAAAAGCTTCAATTTTGACCAATTTCAGGCACATAAATGACTTTAAACACACTTGATTTAGTTGAAAAAGTCATAATTCACATCCAACAGTCATTTAGAGTCAAAAGATTAAATGTTAAAATTTCATCCATATTGACCATTTTGGAAACGTTCGACAGGTCCGGAGTCATCGTTTTTCATCAGAAAATTGATTTTTGGGACTGTACCAAAAATGATTCAAAATGTCAAATGGATCGTGCCTCATGTTGAATAACCACTTTTTAACCCCTCAGAGTGACCAACATTGCCATTTTTACAGAGTTTCGCTTACTCAAAAGCTTCAATTTTGACCAATTTCAGGCACAGAAATGACTTTAAACACACTTATTTTAGTTGAAAAAGTCATAATTCACATCCAACAGTCATTTAGAGTCAAAAGATTAAATGTTAAAATTTCATCCATATTGACCATTTTGGAAACGTTCGACAGGTCCGGAGTCATCGTTTTTCATCAGAAAATGGATTTTTGGGACTGTACCAAAAATGATTCAAAATGTCAAATGGATCGTGCCTCATGTTGAATAACCACTTTTTAACCCCTCAGAGTGACCAACATTGCCATTTTTACAGAGTTTCGCTTACTCAAAAGCTTCAATTTTGACCAATTTCAGGCACAGAAATGACTTTAAACACACTTATTTTAGTCGAAAAGGTCATAATTCACATCCAACAGTCATATGGAGTCAAAAGATTAAATGTTAAAATTTCATCCATATTGACCATTTTGGGAACGTTCGACAGGTCCGGAGTCATCGTTTTTCATCAGAAAATTGATTTTTGGGACTGTACCAAAAATGATTCAAAATGTCAAATGGATCATGCCTCATGTTGAATAACCACTTTTTAACCCCTCAGAGTGACCAACATTGCCATTTTTACAGAGTTTTGCTTACTCAAAAGCTTCAATTTGACCAATTTCAGGCACATAAATGACTTTAAACACACTTATTTTAGTTGAAAAAGTCATAATTCCCATCCAACAGTCATTTGGAGTCAAAAGATTAAATGTTAAAATTTCATCCATATTGACCATTTTGGGAACGTTCGACAGGTCCGGAGTCATTGTTTTTCATCAGAAATTGGATTTTTGGGACTGTACCAAAAATGATTCAAAATGTCAAATGGATCGTGCCTCATGTTGAATAACCACTTTTTAACCCCTCAGAGTGACCAAAATTGCAATTTTTAAAGAGTTTTTGCTTATTCAAAAGCTTTAATTTTGACCAATTTCAGGCACATAAATGACTTTAAACACACTTATTTTAGTTGAAAAAGTCATAATTCACATCCAACAGTCATTTAGAGTCAAAAGATTACATGTTAAAATTTCATCCATATTGACCATTTTGGAATCGTTCGACAGGTCCGGAGTCATCATTTTTCATCAGAAAATAGATTTTTGGGACTGTACCAAAAATGATTCAAAATGTCAATTGGATCGTGCCTCATGTTGAATAACCACTTTTTAACCCCTCAGAGTGACCAAAATGGCCATTTTTACAGAGTTTTGCTTACTCAAAAGCTTCAATTTTGACCAATTTCAGGCACATAAATGACTTTAAACACACTTGATTTAGTTGAAAAAGTCATAATTCACATCCAACAGTCATTTAGAGTCAAAAGATTAAATGTTAAAATTTCATCCATATTGACCATTTTGGAAACGTTCGACAGGTCCGGAGTCATCGTTTTTCATCAGAAAATGGATTTTTGGGACTGTACCAAAAATGATTCAAAATGTCAAATGGATCGTGCCTCATGTTGAATAACCACTTTTTAACCCCTCAGAGTGACCAACATTGCCATTTTTACAGAGTTTCGCTTACTCAAAAGCTTCAATTTTGACCAATTTCAGGCACAGAAATGACTTTAAACACACTTATTTTAGTCGAAAAGGTCATAATTCACATCCAACAGTCATTTGGAGTCAAAAGATTAAATGTTAAAATTTCATCCATATTGACCATTTTGGGAACGTTCAACAGGTCCGGAGTCATCGTTTTTCATCAGAAAATGGATTTTTGGGACTGTACCAAAAATGATTCAAAATGTCAAATGGATCGTGCCTCATGTTGAATAACCACTTTTTAACCCCTCAGAGTGACCAAAATGGCAATTTTTACAGAGTTTTGCTTACTCAAAAGCTTCAATTTTGACCAATTTCAGGCACATAAATGACTTTAAACACACTTGATTTCGTTGAAAAAGTCATAATTCACATCCAACAGTCATTTAGAGTCAAAAGATTAAATGTTAAAATTTCATCCATATTGACCATTTTGGAAACGTTCGACAGGTCCGGAGTCATCGTTTTTCATCAGAAAAGGGATTTTTGGGACTGTACCAAAAATGATTCAAAATGTCAAATGGATCGTGCCTCATGTTGAATAACCACTTTTTAACCCCTCAGAGTGACCAAAATTGCCATTTTTACAGAGTTTTTGCTTATTCAAAAGCTTTAATTTTGACCAATTTCAGGCACATAAATGACTTTAAACACACTTATTTTAGTTGAAAAAGTCATAATTCACATCCAACAGTCATTTAGAGTCTAAAGATTAAATGTTAATATTTCATCCATATTGACCATTTTGGGAACGTTCGACAGGTCCGGAGTCATCGTTTTTCATCAGAAAATTGATTTTTGGGGCTGTACCAAAAATGATTCAAAATGTCAAATGGATCGTGCCTCATGTTGAATAACCACTTTTTAACCCCTCAGAGTGACCAAAATGGCAATTTTTACAGAGTTTTGCTTACTCAAAAGCTTCAATTTTGACCAATTTCAGGCACATAAATGACTTTAAACACACTTATTTTAGTTGAAAAAGTCATAATTCCCATCCAACAGTCATTTGGAGTCAAAAGATTAAATGTTGAAATTTCATCCATATTGACCATTTTGGGAACGTTCGACAGGTCCGGAGTCATCGTTTTTCATCAGAAAAAGGATTTTTGGGACTGTACCAAAAATGATTCAAAATGTCAAATGGATCGTGCCTCATGTTGAATAACCACTTTTTAACCCCTCAGAGTGACCAAAATTGCCATTTTTACAGAGTTTTTGCTTATTCAAAAGCTTTAATTTTGACCAATTTCAGGCACATAAATGACTTTAAACACACTTATTTTAGTTGAAAAAGTCATAATTCACATCCAACAGTCATTTAGAGTCAAAAGATTAAATGTTGAAATTTCATCCATATTGACCATTTTGGGAACGTTCGACAGGTCCGGAGTCATCGTTTTTCATCAGAAAATGGATTTTTGGGACTGTACCAAAAATGATTCAAAATGTCAAATGGATCGTGCCTCATGTTGAATAACCACTTTTTAACCCCTCAGAGTGACCAACATTGCCATTTTTACAGAGTTTCGCTTACTCAAAAGCTTCAATTTTGACCAATTTCAGGCACAGAAATGACTTTAAACACACTTATTTTAGTCGAAAAGGTCATAATTCACATCCAACAGTCATTTGGAGTCAAAAGATTAAATGTTAAAATTTCATCCATATTGACCATTTTGGGAACGTTCGACAGGTCCGGAGTCATCATTTTTCATCAGAAAATGGATTTTTGGGACTGTACCAAAAATGATTCAAAATGTCAATTGGATCGTGCCTCATGTTGAATAACCACTTTTTAACCCCTCAGAGTGACCAAAATGGCCATTTTTACAGAGTTTAGCTTACTCAAAAGCTTCAATTTTGACCAATTTCAGGCACATAAATGACTTTAAACACACTTATTTTAGTTGAAAAAGTCATAATTCACATCCAACAGTCATTTAGAGTCAAAAGATTAAATGTTAAAATCTCATCCATATTGACCATTTTGGAAACGTTCGACAGGTCCGGAGTCATCGTTTTTCATCAGAAAATGAATTTTTGGGACTGTACCAAAAATTATTCAAAATGTCAAATGGATCGTGCCTCATGTTGAATAACCACTTTTTAGCCCCTCAGAGTGACCAAAATGGCCATTTTTTTACAGAGTTTTGCTTACTCAAAAGCTTCAATTTTGACCAATTTCAGGCACATAAATGACTTTAAACACACTTGATTTAGTTGAAAAAGTCATAATTCACATCCAACAGTCATTTAGAGTCAAAAGATTATATGTTAAAATTTCATCCATAGTGACCATTTTGGAAACGTTCGACAGGTCCGGAGTCATCGTTTTTCATCAGAAAATGGATTTTTGGGACTGTACCAAAAATGATTCAAAATGTCAAATGGATCGTGCCTCATATTGAATAACCACTTTTTAACCCCTCAGAGTGACCAAAATTGCCATTTTTACAGAGTTTTTGCTTATTCAAAAGCTTTAATTTTGACCAATTTCAGGCACATAAATGACTTTAAACACACTTATTTTAGTTGAAAAAGTCATAATTCACATCCAACAGTCATTTAGAGTCTAAAGATTAAATGTTAAAATTTCATCCATATTGACCATTTTGGGAACGTTTGACAGGTCCGGAGTCATCGTTTTTCATCAGAAAATGGATTTTTGGGACTGTACCAAAAATGATTCAAAATGTCAAATGGATCGTGCCTCATGTTGAATAACCACTTTTTAACCCCTCAGAGTGACCAAAATGGTCATTTTTACAGAGTTTTGCTTACTCAAAAGCTTCAATTTTGACCAATTTCAGGCACATAAATGACATTAAACACACTTGATTTAGTTGAAAAAGTCATAATTCACATCCAACAGTCATTTAGAGTCAAAAGAATAAATGTTTAAATTTCATCCATATTGACCATTTTGGAAACGTTCGACAGGTCCGGAGTCATCGTTTTTCATCAGAAAATGGATTTTTGGGACTGTACCAAAAATGATTCAAAATGTCAAATGGATCGTGCTTCATGTTGAATAACCACTTTTTAACCCCTCAGAGTGACCAAAATTGCCATTTTTACAGAGTTTTTGCTTATTCAAAAGCTTTAATTTTGACCAATTTCAGGCACCTAAATGACTTTAAACACACTTATTTTAGTTGAAAAAGTCATAATTCACATCCAACAGTCATTTAGAGTCTAAAGATTAAATGTTAAAATTTCATCCATATTGACCATTTTGGGAACATTCGACAGGTCCGGAGTCATCGTTTTTCATCAGAAAATGGATTTTTGGGACTGTACCAAAAATGATTCAAAATGTCAAATGGATCGTGCCTCATGTTGAATAACCACTTTTTAACCCCTCAGAGTGACCAACATTGCCATTTTTACAGAGTTTCGCTTACTCAAAAGCTTCAATTTTGACCAATTTCAGGCACAGAAATGACTTTAAACACACTTATTTTAGTTGAAAAAGTCATAATTCACATCCAACAGTCATTTAGAGTCAAAAGATTAAATGTTAAAATTTCATCCATATTGACCATTTTGGAAACGTTCGACAGGTCCGGAGTCATCGTTTTTCATCAGAAAATGGATTTTTGGGACTGTACCAAAAATGATTCAAAATGTCAAATGGATCGTGCCTCATGTTGAATAACCACTTTTTAACCCCTCAGAGTGACCAACATTGCCATTTTTACAGAGTTTCGCTTACTCAAAAGCTTCAATTTTGACCAATTTCAGGCACAGAAATGACTTTAAACACACTTATTTTAGTCGAAAAGGTCATAATTCACATCCAACAGTCATATGGAGTCAAAAGATTAAATGTTAAAATTTCATCCATATTGACCATTTTGGGAACGTTCGACAGGTCCGGAGTCATCGTTTTTCATCAGAAAATTGATTTTTGGGACTGTACCAAAAATGATTCAAAATGTCAAATGGATCATGCCTCATGTTGAATAACCACTTTTTAACCCCTCAGAGTGACCAACATTGCCATTTTTACAGAGTTTTGCTTACTCAAAAGCTTCAATTTGACCAATTTCAGGCACATAAATGACTTTAAACACACTTATTTTAGTTGAAAAAGTCATAATTCCCATCCAACAGTCATTTGGAGTCAAAAGATTAAATGTTAAAATTTCATCCATATTGACCATTTTGGGAACGTTCGACAGGTCCGGAGTCATTGTTTTTCATCAGAAATTGGATTTTTGGGACTGTACCAAAAATGATTCAAAATGTCAAATGGATCGTGCCTCATGTTGAATAACCACTTTTTAACCCCTCAGAGTGACCAAAATTGCAATTTTTAAAGAGTTTTTGCTTATTCAAAAGCTTTAATTTTGACCAATTTCAGGCACATAAATGACTTTAAACACACTTATTTTAGTTGAAAAAGTCATAATTCACATCCAACAGTCATTTAGAGTCAAAAGATTACATGTTAAAATTTCATCCATATTGACCATTTTGGAATCGTTCGACAGGTCCGGAGTCATCATTTTTCATCAGAAAATAGATTTTTGGGACTGTACCAAAAATGATTCAAAATGTCAATTGGATCGTGCCTCATGTTGAATAACCACTTTTTAACCCCTCAGAGTGACCAAAATGGCCATTTTTACAGAGTTTTGCTTACTCAAAAGCTTCAATTTTGACCAATTTCAGGCACATAAATGACTTTAAACACACTTGATTTAGTTGAAAAAGTCATAATTCACATCCAACAGTCATTTAGAGTCAAAAGATTAAATGTTAAAATTTCATCCATATTGACCATTTTGGAAACGTTCGACAGGTCCGGAGTCATCGTTTTTCATCAGAAAATGGATTTTTGGGACTGTACCAAAAATGATTCAAAATGTCAAATGGATCGTGCCTCATGTTGAATAACCACTTTTTAACCCCTCAGAGTGACCAACATTGCCATTTTTACAGAGTTTCGCTTACTCAAAAGCTTCAATTTTGACCAATTTCAGGCACAGAAATGACTTTAAACACACTTATTTTAGTCGAAAAGGTCATAATTCACATCCAACAGTCATTTGGAGTCAAAAGATTAAATGTTAAAATTTCATCCATATTGACCATTTTGGGAACGTTCAACAGGTCCGGAGTCATCGTTTTTCATCAGAAAATGGATTTTTGGGACTGTACCAAAAATGATTCAAAATGTCAAATGGATCGTGCCTCATGTTGAATAACCACTTTTTAACCCCTCAGAGTGACCAAAATGGCAATTTTTACAGAGTTTTGCTTACTCAAAAGCTTCAATTTTGACCAATTTCAGGCACATAAATGACTTTAAACACACTTGATTTCGTTGAAAAAGTCATAATTCACATCCAACAGTCATTTAGAGTCAAAAGATTAAATGTTAAAATTTCATCCATATTGACCATTTTGGAAACGTTCGACAGGTCCGGAGTCATCGTTTTTCATCAGAAAATGGATTTTTGGGACTGTACCAAAAATGATTCAAAATGTCAAATGGATCGTGCCTCATGTTGAATAACCACTTTTTAACCCCTCAGAGTGACCAAAATTGCCATTTTTACAGAGTTTTTGCTTATTCAAAAGCTTTAATTTTGACCAATTTCAGGCACATAAATGACTTTAAACACACTTATTTTAGTTGAAAAAGTCATAATTCACATCCAACAGTCATTTAGAGTCTAAAGATTAAATGTTAATATTTCATCCATATTGACCATTTTGGGAACGTTCAACAGGTCCGGAGTCATCGTTTTTCATCAGAAAATGGATTTTTGGGGCTGTACCAAAAATGATTCAAAATGTCAAATGGATCGTGCCTCATGTTGAATAACCACTTTTTAACCCCTCAGAGTGACCAAAATGGCAATTTTTACAGAGTTTTGCTTACTCAAAAGCTTCAATTTTGACCAATTTCAGGCACATAAATGACTTTAAACACACTTATTTTAGTTGAAAAAGTCATAATTCCCATCCAACAGTCATTTGGAGTCAAAAGATTAAATGTTAAAATTTCATCCATATTGACCATTTTGGGAACGTTCGACAGGTCCGGAGTCATCGTTTTTCATCAGAAAAAGGATTTTTGGGACTGTACCAAAAATGATTCAAAATGTCAAATGGATCGTGCCTCATGTTGAATAACCACTTTTTAACCCCTCAGAGTGACCAAAATTGCCATTTTTACAGAGTTTTTGCTTATTCAAAAGCTTTAATTTTGACCAATTTCAGGCACATAAATGACTTTAAACACACTTATTTTAGTTGAAAAAGTCATAATTCACATCCAACAGTCATTTAGAGTCAAAAGATTAAATGTTGAAATTTCATCCATATTGACCATTTTGGGAACGTTCGACAGGTCCGGAGTCATCGTTTTTCATCAGAAAATGGATTTTTGGGACTGTACCAAAAATGATTCAAAATGTCAAATGGATCGTGCCTCATGTTGAATAACCACTTTTTAACCCCTCAGAGTGACCAACATTGCCATTTTTACAGAGTTTCGCTTACTCAAAAGCTTCAATTTTGACCAATTTCAGGCACAGAAATGACTTTAAACACACTTATTTTAGTCGAAAAGGTCATAATTCACATCCAACAGTCATTTGGAGTCAAAAGATTAAATGTTAAAATTTCATCCATATTGACCATTTTGGGAACGTTCGACAGGTCCGGAGTCATCATTTTTCATCAGAAAATGGATTTTTGGGACTGTACCAAAAATGATTCAAAATGTCAATTGGATCGTGCCTCATGTTGAATAACCACTTTTTAACCCCTCAGAGTGACCAAAATGGCCATTTTTACAGAGTTTAGCTTACTCAAAAGCTTCAATTTTGACCAATTTCAGGCACATAAATGACTTTAAACACACTTATTTTAGTTGAAAAAGTCATAATTCACATCCAACAGTCATTTAGAGTCAAAAGATTAAATGTTAAAATCTCATCCATATTGACCATTTTGGAAACGTTCGACAGGTCCGGAGTCATCGTTTTTCATCAGAAAATGAATTTTTGGGACTGTACCAAAAATTATTCAAAATGTCAAATGGATCGTGCCTCATGTTGAATAACCACTTTTTAACCCCTCAGAGTGACCAAAATGGCCATTTTTTTACAGAGTTTTGCTTACTCAAAAGCTTCAATTTTGACCAATTTCAGGCACATAAATGACTTTAAACACACTTGATTTAGTTGAAAAAGTCATAATTCACATCCAACAGTCATTTAGAGTCAAAAGATTATATGTTAAAATTTCATCCATAGTGACCATTTTGGAAACGTTCGACAGGTCCGGAGTCATCGTTTTTCATCAGAAAATGGATTTTTGGGACTGTACCAAAAATGATTCAAAATGTCAAATGGATCGTGCCTCATATTGAATAACCACTTTTTAACCCCTCAGAGTGACCAAAATTGCCATTTTTACAGAGTTTTTGCTTATTCAAAAGCTTTAATTTTGACCAATTTCAGGCACATAAATGACTTTAAACACACTTATTTTAGTTGAAAAAGTCATAATTCACATCCAACAGTCATTTAGAGTCTAAAGATTAAATGTTAAAATTTCATCCATATTGACCATTTTGGGAACGTTTGACAGGTCCGGAGTCATCGTTTTTCATCAGAAAATGGATTTTTGGGACTGTACCAAAAATGATTCAAAATGTCAAATGGATCGTGCCTCATGTTGAATAACCACTTTTTAACCCCTCAGAGTGACCAAAATGGTCATTTTTACAGAGTTTTGCTTACTCAAAAGCTTCAATTTTGACCAATTTCAGGCACATAAATGACATTAAACACACTTGATTTAGTTGAAAAAGTCATAATTCACATCCAACAGTCATTTAGAGTCAAAAGAATAAATGTTTAAATTTCATCCATATTGACCATTTTGGAAACGTTCGACAGGTCCGGAGTCATCGTTTTTCATCAGAAAATGGATTTTTGGGACTGTACCAAAAATGATTCAAAATGTCAAATGGATCGTGCTTCATGTTGAATAACCACTTTTTAACCCCTCAGAGTGACCAAAATTGCCATTTTTACAGAGTTTTTGCTTATTCAAAAGCTTTAATTTTGACCAATTTCGGGCACCTAAATGACTTTAAACACACTTATTTTAGTTGAAAAAGTCATAATTCACATCCAACAGTCATTTAGAGTCTAAAGATTAAATGTTAAAATTTCATCCATATTGACCATTTTGGGAACATTCGACAGGTCCGGAGTCATCGTTTTTCATCAGAAAATGGATTTTTGGGACTGTACCAAAAATGATTCAAAATGTCAAATGGATCGTGCCTCATGTTGAATAACCACTTTTTAACCCCTCAGAGTGACCAACATTGCCATTTTTACAGAGTTTCGCTTACTCAAAAGCTTCAATTTTGACCAATTTCAGGCACAGAAATGACTTTAAACACACTTATTTTAGTTGAAAAAGTCATAATTCACATCCAACAGTCATTTAGAGTCAAAAGATTAAATGTTAAAATTTCATCCATATTGACCATTTTGGAAACGTTCGACAGGTCCGGAGTCATCGTTTTTCATCAGAAAATGGATTTTTGGGACTGTACCAAAAATGATTCAAAATGTCAAATGGATCGTGCCTCATGTTGAATAACCACTTTTTAACCCCTCAGAGTGACCAACATTGCCATTTTTACAGAGTTTCGCTTACTCAAAAGCTTCAATTTTGACCAATTTCAGGCACAGAAATGACTTTAAACACACTTATTTTAGTCGAAAAGGTCATAATTCACATCCAACAGTCATATGGAGTCAAAAGATTAAATGTTAAAATTTCATCCATATTGACCATTTTGGGAACGTTCGACAGGTCCGGAGTCATCGTTTTTCATCAGAAAATTGATTTTTGGGACTGTACCAAAAATGATTCAAAATGTCAAATGGATCATGCCTCATGTTGAATAACCACTTTTTAACCCCTCAGAGTGACCAACATTGCCATTTTTACAGAGTTTTGCTTACTCAAAAGCTTCAATTTGACCAATTTCAGGCACATAAATGACTTTAAACACACTTATTTTAGTTGAAAAAGTCATAATTCCCATCCAACAGTCATTTGGAGTCAAAAGATTAAATGTTAAAATTTCATCCATATTGACCATTTTGGGAACGTTCGACAGGTCCGGAGTCATTGTTTTTCATCAGAAATTGGATTTTTGGGACTGTACCAAAAATGATTCAAAATGTCAAATGGATCGTGCCTCATGTTGAATAACCACTTTTTAACCCCTCAGAGTGACCAAAATTGCAATTTTTAAAGAGTTTTTGCTTATTCAAAAGCTTTAATTTTGACCAATTTCAGGCACATAAATGACTTTAAACACACTTATTTTAGTTGAAAAAGTCATAATTCACATCCAACAGTCATTTAGAGTCAAAAGATTACATGTTAAAATTTCATCCATATTGACCATTTTGGAATCGTTCGACAGGTCCGGAGTCATCATTTTTCATCAGAAAATAGATTTTTGGGACTGTACCAAAAATGATTCAAAATGTCAATTGGATCGTGCCTCATGTTGAATAACCACTTTTTAACCCCTCAGAGTGACCAAAATGGCCATTTTTACAGAGTTTTGCTTACTCAAAAGCTTCAATTTTGACCAATTTCAGGCACATAAATGACTTTAAACACACTTGATTTCGTTGAAAAAGTCATAATTCACATCCAACAGTCATTTAGAGTCAAAAGATTAAATGTTAAAATTTCATCCATATTGACCATTTTGGAAACGTTCGACAGGTCCGGAGTCATCGTTTTTCATCAGAAAATGGATTTTTGGGACTGTACCAAAAATGATTCAAAATGTCAAATGGATCGTGCCTCATGTTGAATAACCACTTTTTAACCCCTCAGAGTGACCAAAATTGCCATTTTTACAGAGTTTTTGCTTATTCAAAAGCTTTAATTTTGACCAATTTCAGGCACATAAATGACTTTAAACACACTTATTTTAGTTGAAAAAGTCATAATTCACATCCAACAGTCATTTAGAGTCTAAAGATTAAATGTTAATATTTCATCCATATTGACCATTTTGGGAACGTTCGACAGGTCCGGAGTCATCGTTTTTCATCAGAAAATGGATTTTTGGGGCTGTACCAAAAATGATTCAAAATGTCAAATGGATCGTGCCTCATGTTGAATAACCACTTTTTAACCCCTCAGAGTGACCAAAATGGCAATTTTTACAGAGTTTTGCTTACTCAAAAGCTTCAATTTTGACCAATTTCAGGCACATAAATGACTTTAAACACACTTATTTTAGTTGAAAAAGTCATAATTCCCATCCAACAGTCATTTGGAGTCAAAAGATTAAATGTTAAAATTTCATCCATATTGACCATTTTGGGAACGTTCGACAGGTCCGGAGTCATCGTTTTTCATCAGAAAAAGGATTTTTGGGACTGTACCAAAAATGATTCAAAATGTCAAATGGATCGTGCCTCATGTTGAATAACCACTTTTTAACCCCTCAGAGTGACCAAAATTGCCATTTTTACAGAGTTTTTGCTTATTCAAAAGCTTTAATTTTGACCAATTTCAGGCACATAAATGACTTTAAACACACTTATTTTAGTTGAAAAAGTCATAATTCACATCCAACAGTCATTTAGAGTCAAAAGATTAAATGTTGAAATTTCATCCATATTGACCATTTTGGGAACGTTCGACAGGTCCGGAGTCATCGTTTTTCATCAGAAAATGGATTTTTGGGACTGTACCAAAAATGATTCAAAATGTCAAATGGATCGTGCCTCATGTTGAATAACCACTTTTTAACCCCTCAGAGTGACCAACATTGCCATTTTTACAGAGTTTCGCTTACTCAAAAGCTTCAATTTTGACCAATTTCAGGCACAGAAATGACTTTAAACACACTTATTTTAGTCGAAAAGGTCATAATTCACATCCAACAGTCATTTGGAGTCAAAAGATTAAATGTTAAAATTTCATCCATATTGACCATTTTGGGAACGTTCGACAGGTCCGGAGTCATCATTTTTCATCAGAAAATGGATTTTTGGGACTGTACCAAAAATGATTCAAAATGTCAATTGGATCGTGCCTCATGTTGAATAACCACTTTTTAACCCCTCAGAGTGACCAAAATGGCCATTTTTACAGAGTTTAGCTTACTCAAAAGCTTCAATTTTGACCAATTTCAGGCACATAAATGACTTTAAACACACTTATTTTAGTTGAAAAAGTCATAATTCACATCCAACAGTCATTTAGAGTCAAAAGATTAAATGTTAAAATCTCATCCATATTGACCATTTTGGAAACGTTCGACAGGTCCGGAGTCATCGTTTTTCATCAGAAAATGAATTTTTGGGACTGTACCAAAAATTATTCAAAATGTCAAATGGATCGTGCCTCATGTTGAATAACCACTTTTTAACCCCTCAGAGTGACCAAAATGGCCATTTTTTTACAGAGTTTTGCTTACTCAAAAGCTTCAATTTTGACCAATTTCAGGCACATAAATGACTTTAAACACACTTGATTTAGTTGAAAAAGTCATAATTCACATCCAACAGTCATTTAGAGTCAAAAGATTATATGTTAAAATTTCATCCATAGTGACCATTTTGGAAACGTTCGACAGGTCCGGAGTCATCGTTTTTCATCAGAAAATGGATTTTTGGGACTGTACCAAAAATGATTCAAAATGTCAAATGGATCGTGCCTCATATTGAATAACCACTTTTTAACCCCTCAGAGTGACCAAAATTGCCATTTTTACAGAGTTTTTGCTTATTCAAAAGCTTTAATTTTGACCAATTTCAGGCACATAAATGACTTTAAACACACTTATTTTAGTTGAAAAAGTCATAATTCACATCCAACAGTCATTTAGAGTCTAAAGATTAAATGTTAAAATTTCATCCATATTGACCATTTTGGGAACGTTTGACAGGTCCGGAGTCATCGTTTTTCATCAGAAAATGGATTTTTGGGACTGTACCAAAAATGATTCAAAATGTCAAATGGATCGTGCCTCATGTTGAATAACCACTTTTTAACCCCTCAGAGTGACCAAAATGGTCATTTTTACAGAGTTTTGCTTACTCAAAAGCTTCAATTTTGACCAATTTCAGGCACATAAATGACATTAAACACACTTGATTTAGTTGAAAAAGTCATAATTCACATCCAACAGTCATTTAGAGTCAAAAGAATAAATGTTTAAATTTCATACATATTGACCATTTTGGAAACGTTCGACAGGTCCGGAGTCATCGTTTTTCATCAGAAAATGGATTTTTGGGACTGTACCAAAAATGATTCAAAATGTCAAATGGATCGTGCTTCATGTTGAATAACCACTTTTTAACCCCTCAGAGTGACCAAAATTGCCATTTTTACAGAGTTTTTGCTTATTCAAAAGCTTTAATTTTGACCAATTTCAGGCACCTAAATGACTTTAAACACACTTATTTTAGTTGAAAAAGTCATAATTCACATCCAACAGTCATTTAGAGTCTAAAGATTAAATGTTAAAATTTCATCCATATTGACCATTTTGGGAACATTCGACAGGTCCGGAGTCATCGTTTTTCATCAGAAAATGGATTTTTGGGACTGTACCAAAAATGATTCAAAATGTCAAATGGATCGTGCCTCATGTTGAATAACCACTTTTTAACCCCTCAGAGTGACCAACATTGCCATTTTTACAGAGTTTCGCTTACTCAAAAGCTTCAATTTTGACCAATTTCAGGCACAGAAATGACTTTAAACACACTTATTTTAGTTGAAAAAGTCATAATTCACATCCAACAGTCATTTAGAGTCAAAAGATTAAATGTTAAAATTTCATCCATATTGACCATTTTGGAAACGTTCGACAGGTCCGGAGTCATCGTTTTTCATCAGAAAATGGATTTTTGGGACTGTACCAAAAATGATTCAAAATGTCAAATGGATCGTGCCTCATGTTGAATAACCACTTTTTAACCCCTCAGAGTGACCAACATTGCCATTTTTACAGAGTTTCGCTTACTCAAAAGCTTCAATTTTGACCAATTTCAGGCACAGAAATGACTTTAAACACACTTATTTTAGTCGAAAAGGTCATAATTCACATCCAACAGTCATATGGAGTCAAAAGATTAAATGTTAAAATTTCATCCATATTGACCATTTTGGGAACGTTCGACAGGTCCGGAGTCATCGTTTTTCATCAGAAAATTGATTTTTGGGACTGTACCAAAAATGATTCAAAATGTCAAATGGATCATGCCTCATGTTGAATAACCACTTTTTAACCCCTCAGAGTGACCAACATTGCCATTTTTACAGAGTTTTGCTTACTCAAAAGCTTCAATTTGACCAATTTCAGGCACATAAATGACTTTAAACACACTTATTTTAGTTGAAAAAGTCATAATTCCCATCCAACAGTCATTTGGAGTCAAAAGATTAAATGTTAAAATTTCATCCATATTGACCATTTTGGGAACGTTCGACAGGTCCGGAGTCATTGTTTTTCATCAGAAATTGGATTTTTGGGACTGTACCAAAAATGATTCAAAATGTCAAATGGATCGTGCCTCATGTTGAATAACCACTTTTTAACCCCTCAGAGTGACCAAAATTGCAATTTTTAAAGAGTTTTTGCTTATTCAAAAGCTTTAATTTTGACCAATTTCAGGCACATAAATGACTTTAAACACACTTATTTTAGTTGAAAAAGTCATAATTCACATCCAACAGTCATTTAGAGTCAAAAGATTACATGTTAAAATTTCATCCATATTGACCATTTTGGAATCGTTCGACAGGTCCGGAGTCATCATTTTTCATCAGAAAATAGATTTTTGGGACTGTACCAAAAATGATTCAAAATGTCAATTGGATCGTGCCTCATGTTGAATAACCACTTTTTAACCCCTCAGAGTGACCAAAATGGCCATTTTTACAGAGTTTTGCTTACTCAAAAGCTTCAATTTTGACCAATTTCAGGCACATAAATGACTTTAAACACACTTGATTTAGTTGAAAAAGTCATAATTCACATCCAACAGTCATTTAGAGTCAAAAGATTAAATGTTAAAATTTCATCCATATTGACCATTTTGGAAACGTTCGACAGGTCCGGAGTCATCGTTTTTCATCAGAAAATGGATTTTTGGGACTGTACCAAAAATGATTCAAAATGTCAAATGGATCGTGCCTCATGTTGAATAAACACTTTTTAACCCCTCAGAGTGACCAAAATTGCCATTTTTACAGAGTTTTTGCTTATTCAAAAGCTACAATTTTGACCAATTTCAGGCACATAAATGACTTTAAACACACTTATTTTAGTTGAAAAAGTCATAATTCACATCCAACAGTTATTTAGAGTCAAAAGATTAAATGTTAAAATTTCATCCATATTGACCATTTTGGAAACGTTCGACAGGTCCGGAGTCATCGTTTTTCATCAGAAAATTGATTTTTGGGACTGTACCAAAAATGATTCAAAATGTCAAATGGATCATGCCTCATGTTGAATAACCACTTTTTAACCCCTCAGAGTGACCAACATTGCCATTTTTACAGAGTTTTGCTTACTCAAAAGCTTCAAATTGACCAATTTCAGGCACATAAATGACTTTAAACACACTTATTTTAGTTGAAAAAGTCATAATTCCCATCCAACAGTCATTTGGAGTCAAAAGAATAAATGTTAAAATTTCATCCATATTGACCATTTTGGGAACGTTCGACAGGTCCGGAGTCATTGTTTTTCATCAGAAATTGGATTTTTGGGACTGTACCAAAAATGATTCAAAATGTCAAATGGATCGTGCCTCATGTTGAATAACCACTTTTTAACCCCTCAGAGTGACCAAAATTGCAATTTTTAAAGAGTTTTTGCTTATTCAAAAGCTTTAATTTTGACCAATTTCAGGCACATAAATGACTTTAAACACACTTATTTTAGTTGAAAAAGTCATAATTCACATCCAACAGTCATTTAGAGTCAAAAGATTACATGTTAAAATTTCATCCATATTGACCATTTTGGAATCGTTCGACAGGTCCGGAGTCATCATTTTTCATCAGAAAATAGATTTTTGGGACTGTACCAAAAATGATTCAAAATGTCAATTGGATCGTGCCTCATGTTGAATAACCACTTTTTAACCCCTCAGAGTGACCAAAATGGCCATTTTTACAGAGTTTTGCTTACTCAAAAGCTTCAATTTTGACCAATTTCAGGCACATAAATGACTTTAAACACACTTGATTTAGTTGAAAAAGTCATAATTCACATCCAACAGTCATTTAGAGTCAAAAGATTAAATGTTAAAATTTCATCCATATTGACCATTTTGGAAACGTTCGACAGGTCCGGAGTCATCGTTTTTCATCAGAAAATGGATTTTTGGGACTGTACCAAAAATGATTCAAAATGTCAAATGGATCGTGCCTCATGTTGAATAAACACTTTTTAACCCCTCAGAGTGACCAAAATTGCCATTTTTACAGAGTTTTTGCTTATTCAAAAGCTTTAATTTTGACCAAATTCAGGCACATAAATGACTTCAAACACACTTATTTTAGTTGAAAAAGTCATAATTCACATCCAACAGTCATTTAGAGTCAAAAGATTAAATGTTAAAATTTCATCCATATTGACCATTTTGGGAACGTTCGACAGGTCCGGAGTCATCGTTTTTCATCAGAAAATGGATTTTTGGGACTGTACCAAAAATGATTCAAAATGTCAATTGGATCATGCCTCATGTTGAATAACCACTTTTTAACCCCTCAGAGTGACCAAAATGGCCATTTTTACAGAGTTTTGCTTACTCAAAAGCTTCAATTTTGACCAATTTCAGGCACATAAATGACTTTAAACACACTTATTTTAGTTGAAAAAGTCATAATTCCCATCCAACAGTCATTTGGAGTCAAAAGATTAAATGTTAAAATTTCATCCATATTGACCATTTTGGGAACGTTCGACAGGTCCGGAGTCATCGTTTTTCATCAGAAAATAGATTTTTGGGACTGTACCAAAAATGATTCAAAATGTCAAATGGATCGTGCCTCATGTTGAATAACCACTTTTTAACCCCTCAGAGTGACCAAAATTGCCATTTTTACAGAGTTTTTGCTTATTCAAAAGCTTTAATTTTGACCAATTTCAGGCACATAAATGACTTTAAACACACTTATTTTAGTTGAAAAAGTCATAATTCACATCCAACAGTCATTTAGAGTCAAAAGATTAAATGTTAAAATTCCATCCATATTGACCATTTTGGGAACGTTCGACAGGTCCGGAGTCATCGTTTTTCATCAGAAAATGGATTTTTGGGACTGTACCAAAAATGATTCAAAATGTCAAATGGATCGTGCCTCATGTTGAATAACCACTTTTTAACCCCTCAGAGTGACCAAAATTGCCATTTTTACAGAGTTTTTGCTTATTCAAAAGCTTTAATTTTGACCAATTTCAGGCACATAAATGACTTTAAACACACTTATTTTAGTTGAAAAAGTCATAATTCACATCCAACAGTCATTTAGAGTCTAAAGATTAAATGTTAAAATTTCATCCATATTGACCATTTTGGGAACGTTCGACAGGTCCGGAGTCATCGTTTTTCATCAGAAAATGGATTTTTGGGACTGTACCAAAAATGATTCAAAATGTCAAATGGATCGTGCCTCATGTTGAATAACCACTTTTTAACCCCTCAGAGTGACCAAAATGGCCATTTTTACAGAGTTTTGCTTACTCAAAAGCTTCAATTTTGACCAATTTCAGGCACATAAATGACTTTAAACACACTTATTTTAGTTGAAAAAGTCATAATTCCCATCCAACAGTCATTTGGAGTCAAAAGATTAAATGTTAAAATTTCATCCATATTGACCATTTTGAGAACGTTCGACAGGTCCGGAGTCATCGTTTTTCATCAGAAAATGGATTTTTGGGACTGTACCAAAAATGATTCAAAATGTCAAATGGATCGTGCCTCATGTTGAATAACCACTTTTTAACCCCTCAGAGTGACCAAAATTGCCATTTTTACAGAGTTTTTGCTTATTCAAAAGCTTTAATTTAGACCAATTTCAGGCACATAAATGACTTTAAACACACTTATTTTAGTTGAAAAAGTCATAATTCACATCCAACAGTCATTTAGAGTCAAAAGATTAAATGTTAAAATTTCATCCATATTGACCATTTTGGGAACGTTCGACAGGTCCGGAGTCATCGTTTTTCATCAGAAAATGGATTTTTGGGACTGTACCAAAAATGATTCAAAATGTCAAATGGATCGTGCCTCATGTTGAATAACCACTTTTTAACCCCTCAGAGTGACCAACATTGCCATTTTTACAGAGTTTCGCTTACTCAAAAGCTTCAATTTTGACCAATTTCAGGCACAGAAATGACTTTAAACACACTTATTTTAGTCGAAAAGGTCATAATTCACATCCAACAGTCATTTAGAGGCAAAAGATTAAATGTTAAAATTTCATCCATATTGACCATTTTGGAAACGTTCGACAGGTCCGGAGTCATCGTTTTTCATCAGAAAATGAATTTTTGGGACTGTACCAAAAATTATTCAAAATGTCAAATGGATCGTGCCTCATGTTGAATAACCACTTTTTAACCCCTCAGAGTGACCAAAATGGCCATTTTTACAGAGTTTTGCTTACTCAAAAGCTTCAATTTTGACCAATTTCAGGCACATAAATGACTTTAAACACACTTGATTTAGTTGAAAAAGTCATAATTCACATCCAACAGTCATTTAGAGTCAAAAAATTATATGTTAAAATTTCATCCATAGTGACCATTTTGGAAACGTTCGACAGGTCCGGAGTCATCGTTTTTCATCAGAAAATGGATTTTTGGGACTGTACCAAAAATGATTCAAAATGTCAAATGGATCGTGCCTCATGTTGAATAACCACTTTTTAACCCCTCAGAGTGACCAAAACGGCCATTTTTACAGAGTTTTTGCTTATTCAAAAGCTTTAATTTTGACCAATTTCAGGCACATAAATGACTTTAAACACACTTATTTTAGTTGAAAAAGTCATAATTCACATCCAACAGTCATTTAGAGTCAAAAGATTAAATGTTAAAATTTCATCCATATTGACCATTTTGGGAACGTTCGACAGGTCCGGAGTCATCGTTTTTCATCAGAAAATGGATTTTTGGGGCTGTACCAAAAATGATTCAAAATGTCAAATGGATCGTGCCTCATGTTGAATAACCACTTTTTAACCCCTCAGAGTGACCAACATTGCCATTTTTACAGAGTTTCGCTTACTCAAAAGCTTCAATTTTGACCAATTTCAGGCACAGAAATGACTTTAAACACACTTATTTTAGTCGAAAAGGTCATAATTCACATCCAACAGTCATTTAGAGGCAAAAGATTAAATGTTAAAATTTCATCCATATTGACCATTTTGGAAACGTTCGACAGGTCCGGAGTCATCGTTTTTCATCAGAAAATGAATTTTTGGGACTGTACCAAAAATTATTCAAAATGTCAAATGGATCGTGCCTCATGTTGAATAACCACTTTTTATCCCCTCAGAGTGACCAAAATGACCATTTTTACAGAGTTTTGCTTACTCAAAAGCTTCAATTTTGACCAATTTCAGGCACATAAATGACTTTAAACACACTTGATTTAGTTGAAAAAGTCATAATTCACATCCAACAGTCATTTAGAGTCAAAAGATTATATGTTAAAATTTCATCCATAGTGACCATTTTGGAAACGTTCGACAGGTCCGGAGTCATCGTTTTTCATCAGAAAATGGATTTTTGGGACTGTACCAAAAATGATTCAAAATGTCAAATGGATCGTGCCTCATGTTGAATAACCACTTTTTAACCCCTCAGAGTGACCAAAATTGCCATTTTTACAGAGTTTTTGCTTATTCAAAAGCTTTAATTTTGACCAATTTCAGGCACATAAATGACTTTAAACACACTTATTTTAGTTGAAAAAGTCATAATTCACATCCAACAGTCATTTAGAGTCAAAAGATTAAATGTTAAAATTTCATCCATATTGACCATTTTGGGAACGTTCGACAGGTCCGGAGTCATCGTTTTTCATCAGAAAATGGATTTTTGGGACTGTACCAAAAATGATTCAAAATGTCAAATGGATCGTGCCTCATGTTGAATAACCACTTTTTAACCCCTCAGAGTGACCAACATTGCCATTTTTACAGAGTTTCGCTTACTCAAATGCTTCAATTTTGACCAATTTCAGGCACAGAAATGACTTTAAACACACTTATTTTAGTCGAAAAGGTCATAATTCACATCCAACAGTCATTTGGAGTCAAAAGATTAAATGTTAAAATTTCATCCATATTGACCATTTTGGGAACGTTCGACAGGTCCGGAGTCATCGTTTTTCATCAGAAAATGGATTTTTGGGACTGTACCAAAAATGATTCAAAATGTCAAATGGATCGTGCCTCATGTTGAATAACCACTTTTTAACCCCTCAGAGTGACCAAAACGGCCATTTTTACAGAGTTTTGCTTACTCAAAAGCTTCAATTTTGACCAATTTCAGGCACATAAATGACTTTAAACACACTTATTTTAGTTGAAAAAGTCATAATTCCCATCCAACAGTCATTTGGAGTCAAAAGATTAAATGTTAAAATTTCATCCATATTGACCATTTTGGGAACGTTCGACAGGTCCGGAGTCATCGTTTTTCATCAGAAAATGGATTTTTGGGACTGTACAAAAATGATTCAAAATGTCAAATGGATCGTGCCTCATGTTGAATAACCACTTTTTAACCCCTCAGAGTGACCAAAATTGCCATTTTTACAGAGTTTTTGCTTATTCAAAAGCTTTAATTTTGACCAATTTCAGGCACATAAATGACTTTAAACACACTTATTTTAGTTGAAAAAGTCATAATTCACATCCAACAGTCATTTAGAGTCAAAAGATTAAATGTTAAAATTTCATCCATATTGACCATTTTGGGAACGTTCGACAGGTCCGGAGTCATCGTTTTTCATCAGAAAATGGATTTTTGGGACTGTACCAAAAATGATTCAAAATGTCAAATGGATCGTGCCTCATGTTGAATAACCACTTTTTAACCCCTCAGAGTGACCAACATTGCCATTTTTACAGAGTTTCGCTTACTCAAAAGCTTCAATTTTGACCAATTTCAGGCACAGAAATGACTTTAAACACACTTATTTTAGTCGAAAAGGTCATAATTCACATCCAACAGTCATTTGGAGTCAAAAGATTAAATGTTAAAATTTCATCCATATTGACCATTTTGGGAACGTTCGACAGGTCCGGAGTCATCGTTTTTCATCAGAAAATGGATTTTTGGGACTGTACCAAAAATGATTCAAAATGTCAAATGGATCGTGCCTCATGTTGAATAACCACTTTTTAACCCCTCAGAGTGACCAAAATGGCAATTTTTACAGAGTTTTGCTTACTCAAAAGCTTCAATTTTGACCAATTTCAGGCACATAAATGACTTCAAACACACTTATTTTAGTTGAAAAAGTCATAATTCACATCCAACAGTCATTTAGAGTCAAAAGATTAAATGTTAAAATTTCATCCATATTGACCATTTTGGGAACGTTCGACAGGTCCGGAGTCATCGTTTTTCATCAGAAAATGGATTTTTGGGACTGTACCAAAAATGATTCAAAATGTCAATTGGATCATGCCTCATGTTGAATAACCACTTTTTAACCCCTCAGAGTGACCAAAATGGCCATTTTTACAGAGTTTTGCTTACTCAAAAGCTTCAATTTTGACCAATTTCAGGCACATAAATGACTTTAAACACACTTATTTTAGTTGAAAAAGTCATAATTCCCATCCAACAGTCATTTGGAGTCAAAAGATTAAATGTTAAAATTTCATCCATATTGACCATTTTGGGAACGTTCGACAGGTCCGGAGTCATCGTTTTTCATCAGAAAATAGATTTTTGGGACTGTACCAAAAATGATTCAAAATGTCAAATGGATCGTGCCTCATGTTGAATAACCACTTTTTAACCCCTCAGAGTGACCAAAATTGCCATTTTTACAGAGTTTTTGCTTATTCAAAAGCTTTAATTTTGACCAATTTCAGGCACATAAATGACTTTAAACACACTTATTTTAGTTGAAAAAGTCATAATTCACATCCAACAGTCATTTAGAGTCAAAAGATTAAATGTTAAAATTTCATCCATATTGACCATTTTGGGAACGTTCGACAGGTCCGGAGTCATTGTTTTTCATCAGAAATTGGATTTTTGGGACTGTACCAAAAATGATTCAAAATGTCAAATGGATCGTGCCTCATGTTGAATAACCACTTTTTAACCCCTCAGAGTGACCAAAATTGCAATTTTTAAAGAGTTTTTGCTTATTCAAAAGCTTTAATTTTGACCAATTTCAGGCACATAAATGACTTTAAACACACTTATTTTAGTTGAAAAAGTCATAATTCACATCCAACAGTCATTTAGAGTCAAAAGATTACATGTTAAAATTTCATCCATATTGACCATTTTGGAATCGTTCGACAGGTCCGGAGTCATCATTTTTCATCAGAAAATAGATTTTTGGGACTGTACCAAAAATGATTCAAAATGTCAATTGGATCGTGCCTCATGTTGAATAACCACTTTTTAACCCCTCAGAGTGACCAAAATGGCCATTTTTACAGAGTTTTGCTTACTCAAAAGCTTCAATTTTGACCAATTTCAGGCACATAAATGACTTTAAACACACTTGATTTAGTTGAAAAAGTCATAATTCACATCCAACAGTCATTTAGAGTCAAAAGATTAAATGTTAAAATTTCATCCATATTGACCATTTTGGAAACGTTCGACAGGTCCGGAGTCATCGTTTTTCATCAGAAAATGGATTTTTGGGACTGTACCAAAAATGATTCAAAATGTCAAATGGATCGTGCCTCATGTTGAATAAACACTTTTTAACCCCTCAGAGTGACCAAAATTGCCATTTTTACAGAGTTTTTGCTTATTCAAAAGCTACAATTTTGACCAATTTCAGGCACATAAATGACTTTAAACACACTTATTTTAGTTGAAAAAGTCATAATTCACATCCAACAGTTATTTAGAGTCAAAAGATTAAATGTTAAAATTTCATCCATATTGACCATTTTGGAAACGTTCGACAGGTCCGGAGTCATCGTTTTTCATCAGAAAATTGATTTTTGGGACTGTACCAAAAATGATTCAAAATGTCAAATGGATCATGCCTCATGTTGAATAACCACTTTTTAACCCCTCAGAGTGACCAACATTGCCATTTTTACAGAGTTTTGCTTACTCAAAAGCTTCAAATTGACCAATTTCAGGCACATAAATGACTTTAAACACACTTATTTTAGTTGAAAAAGTCATAATTCCCATCCAACAGTCATTTGGAGTCAAAAGAATAAATGTTAAAATTTCATCCATATTGACCATTTTGGGAACGTTCGACAGGTCCGGAGTCATTGTTTTTCATCAGAAATTGGATTTTTGGGACTGTACCAAAAATGATTCAAAATGTCAAATGGATCGTGCCTCATGTTGAATAACCACTTTTTAACCCCTCAGAGTGACCAAAATTGCAATTTTTAAAGAGTTTTTGCTTATTCAAAAGCTTTAATTTTGACCAATTTCAGGCACATAAATGACTTTAAACACACTTATTTTAGTTGAAAAAGTCATAATTCACATCCAACAGTCATTTAGAGTCAAAAGATTACATGTTAAAATTTCATCCATATTGACCATTTTGGAATCGTTCGACAGGTCCGGAGTCATCATTTTTCATCAGAAAATAGATTTTTGGGACTGTACCAAAAATGATTCAAAATGTCAATTGGATCGTGCCTCATGTTGAATAACCACTTTTTAACCCCTCAGAGTGACCAAAATGGCCATTTTTACAGAGTTTTGCTTACTCAAAAGCTTCAATTTTGACCAATTTCAGGCACATAAATGACTTTAAACACACTTGATTTAGTTGAAAAAGTCATAATTCACATCCAACAGTCATTTAGAGTCAAAAGATTAAATGTTAAAATTTCATCCATATTGACCATTTTGGAAACGTTCGACAGGTCCGGAGTCATCGTTTTTCATCAGAAAATGGATTTTTGGGACTGTACCAAAAATGATTCAAAATGTCAAATGGATCGTGCCTCATGTTGAATAAACACTTTTTAACCCCTCAGAGTGACCAAAATTGCCATTTTTACAGAGTTTTTGCTTATTCAAAAGCTTTAATTTTGACCAAATTCAGGCACATAAATGACTTCAAACACACTTATTTTAGTTGAAAAAGTCATAATTCACATCCAACAGTCATTTAGAGTCAAAAGATTAAATGTTAAAATTTCATCCATATTGACCATTTTGGGAACGTTCGACAGGTCCGGAGTCATCGTTTTTCATCAGAAAATGGATTTTTGGGACTGTACCAAAAATGATTCAAAATGTCAATTGGATCATGCCTCATGTTGAATAACCACTTTTTAACCCCTCAGAGTGACCAAAATGGCCATTTTTACAGAGTTTTGCTTACTCAAAAGCTTCAATTTTGACCAATTTCAGGCACATAAATGACTTTAAACACACTTATTTTAGTTGAAAAAGTCATAATTCCCATCCAACAGTCATTTGGAGTCAAAAGATTAAATGTTAAAATTTCATCCATATTGACCATTTTGGGAACGTTCGACAGGTCCGGAGTCATCGTTTTTCATCAGAAAATAGATTTTTGGGACTGTACCAAAAATGATTCAAAATGTCAAATGGATCGTGCCTCATGTTGAATAACCACTTTTTAACCCCTCAGAGTGACCAAAATTGCCATTTTTACAGAGTTTTTGCTTATTCAAAAGCTTTAATTTTGACCAATTTCAGGCACATAAATGACTTTAAACACACTTATTTTAGTTGAAAAAGTCATAATTCACATCCAACAGTCATTTAGAGTCAAAAGATTAAATGTTAAAATTCCATCCATATTGACCATTTTGGGAACGTTCGACAGGTCCGGAGTCATCGTTTTTCATCAGAAAATGGATTTTTGGGACTGTACCAAAAATGATTCAAAATGTCAAATGGATCGTGCCTCATGTTGAATAACCACTTTTTAACCCCTCAGAGTGACCAAAATTGCCATTTTTACAGAGTTTTTGCTTATTCAAAAGCTTTAATTTTGACCAATTTCAGGCACATAAATGACTTTAAACACACTTATTTTAGTTGAAAAAGTCATAATTCACATCCAACAGTCATTTAGAGTCTAAAGATTAAATGTTAAAATTTCATCCATATTGACCATTTTGGGAACGTTCGACAGGTCCGGAGTCATCGTTTTTCATCAGAAAATGGATTTTTGGGACTGTACCAAAAATGATTCAAAATGTCAAATGGATCGTGCCTCATGTTGAATAACCACTTTTTAACCCCTCAGAGTGACCAAAATGGCCATTTTTACAGAGTTTTGCTTACTCAAAAGCTTCAATTTTGACCAATTTCAGGCACATAAATGACTTTAAACACACTTATTTTAGTTGAAAAAGTCATAATTCCCATCCAACAGTCATTTGGAGTCAAAAGATTAAATGTTAAAATTTCATCCATATTGACCATTTTGAGAACGTTCGACAGGTCCGGAGTCATCGTTTTTCATCAGAAAATGGATTTTTGGGACTGTACCAAAAATGATTCAAAATGTCAAATGGATCGTGCCTCATGTTGAATAACCACTTTTTAACCCCTCAGAGTGACCAAAATTGCCATTTTTACAGAGTTTTTGCTTATTCAAAAGCTTTAATTTAGACCAATTTCAGGCACATAAATGACTTTAAACACACTTATTTTAGTTGAAAAAGTCATAATTCACATCCAACAGTCATTTAGAGTCAAAAGATTAAATGTTAAAATTTCATCCATATTGACCATTTTGGGAACGTTCGACAGGTCCGGAGTCATCGTTTTTCATCAGAAAATGGATTTTTGGGACTGTACCAAAAATGATTCAAAATGTCAAATGGATCGTGCCTCATGTTGAATAACCACTTTTTAACCCCTCAGAGTGACCAACATTGCCATTTTTACAGAGTTTCGCTTACTCAAAAGCTTCAATTTTGACCAATTTCAGGCACAGAAATGACTTTAAACACACTTATTTTAGTCGAAAAGGTCATAATTCACATCCAACAGTCATTTAGAGGCAAAAGATTAAATGTTAAAATTTCATCCATATTGACCATTTTGGAAACGTTCGACAGGTCCGGAGTCATCGTTTTTCATCAGAAAATGAATTTTTGGGACTGTACCAAAAATTATTCAAAATGTCAAATGGATCGTGCCTCATGTTGAATAACCACTTTTTAACCCCTCAGAGTGACCAAAATGGCCATTTTTACAGAGTTTTGCTTACTCAAAAGCTTCAATTTTGACCAATTTCAGGCACATAAATGACTTTAAACACACTTGATTTAGTTGAAAAAGTCATAATTCACATCCAACAGTCATTTAGAGTCAAAAAATTATATGTTAAAATTTCATCCATAGTGACCATTTTGGAAACGTTCGACAGGTCCGGAGTCATCGTTTTTCATCAGAAAATGGATTTTTGGGACTGTACCAAAAATGATTCAAAATGTCAAATGGATCGTGCCTCATGTTGAATAACCACTTTTTAACCCCTCAGAGTGACCAAAACGGCCATTTTTACAGAGTTTTTGCTTATTCAAAAGCTTTAATTTTGACCAATTTCAGGCACATAAATGACTTTAAACACACTTATTTTAGTTGAAAAAGTCATAATTCACATCCAACAGTCATTTAGAGTCAAAAGATTAAATGTTAAAATTTCATCCATATTGACCATTTTGGGAACGTTCGACAGGTCCGGAGTCATCGTTTTTCATCAGAAAATGGATTTTTGGGGCTGTACCAAAAATGATTCAAAATGTCAAATGGATCGTGCCTCATGTTGAATAACCACTTTTTAACCCCTCAGAGTGACCAACATTGCCATTTTTACAGAGTTTCGCTTACTCAAAAGCTTCAATTTTGACCAATTTCAGGCACAGAAATGACTTTAAACACACTTATTTTAGTCGAAAAGGTCATAATTCACATCCAACAGTCATTTAGAGGCAAAAGATTAAATGTTAAAATTTCATCCATATTGACCATTTTGGAAACGTTCGACAGGTCCGGAGTCATCGTTTTTCATCAGAAAATGAATTTTTGGGACTGTACCAAAAATTATTCAAAATGTCAAATGGATCGTGCCTCATGTTGAATAACCACTTTTTATCCCCTCAGAGTGACCAAAATGACCATTTTTACAGAGTTTTGCTTACTCAAAAGCTTCAATTTTGACCAATTTCAGGCACATAAATGACTTTAAACACACTTGATTTAGTTGAAAAAGTCATAATTCACATCCAACAGTCATTTAGAGTCAAAAGATTATATGTTAAAATTTCATCCATAGTGACCATTTTGGAAACGTTCGACAGGTCCGGAGTCATCGTTTTTCATCAGAAAATGGATTTTTGGGACTGTACCAAAAATGATTCAAAATGTCAAATGGATCGTGCCTCATGTTGAATAACCACTTTTTAACCCCTCAGAGTGACCAAAATTGCCATTTTTACAGAGTTTTTGCTTATTCAAAAGCTTTAATTTTGACCAATTTCAGGCACATAAATGACTTTAAACACACTTATTTTAGTTGAAAAAGTCATAATTCACATCCAACAGTCATTTAGAGTCAAAAGATTAAATGTTAAAATTTCATCCATATTGACCATTTTGGGAACGTTCGACAGGTCCGGAGTCATCGTTTTTCATCAGAAAATGGATTTTTGGGACTGTACCAAAAATGATTCAAAATGTCAAATGGATCGTGCCTCATGTTGAATAACCACTTTTTAACCCCTCAGAGTGACCAACATTGCCATTTTTACAGAGTTTCGCTTACTCAAATGCTTCAATTTTGACCAATTTCAGGCACAGAAATGACTTTAAACACACTTATTTTAGTCGAAAAGGTCATAATTCACATCCAACAGTCATTTGGAGTCAAAAGATTAAATGTTAAAATTTCATCCATATTGACCATTTTGGGAACGTTCGACAGGTCCGGAGTCATCGTTTTTCATCAGAAAATGGATTTTTGGGACTGTACCAAAAATGATTCAAAATGTCAAATGGATCGTGCCTCATGTTGAATAACCACTTTTTAACCCCTCAGAGTGACCAAAACGGCCATTTTTACAGAGTTTTGCTTACTCAAAAGCTTCAATTTTGACCAATTTCAGGCACATAAATGACTTTAAACACACTTATTTTAGTTGAAAAAGTCATAATTCCCATCCAACAGTCATTTGGAGTCAAAAGATTAAATGTTAAAATTTCATCCATATTGACCATTTTGGGAACGTTCGACAGGTCCGGAGTCATCGTTTTTCATCAGAAAATGGATTTTTGGGACTGTACAAAAATGATTCAAAATGTCAAATGGATCGTGCCTCATGTTGAATAACCACTTTTTAACCCCTCAGAGTGACCAAAATTGCCATTTTTACAGAGTTTTTGCTTATTCAAAAGCTTTAATTTTGACCAATTTCAGGCACATAAATGACTTTAAACACACTTATTTTAGTTGAAAAAGTCATAATTCACATCCAACAGTCATTTAGAGTCAAAAGATTAAATGTTAAAATTTCATCCATATTGACCATTTTGGGAACGTTCGACAGGTCCGGAGTCATCGTTTTTCATCAGAAAATGGATTTTTGGGACTGTACCAAAAATGATTCAAAATGTCAAATGGATCGTGCCTCATGTTGAATAACCACTTTTTAACCCCTCAGAGTGACCAACATTGCCATTTTTACAGAGTTTCGCTTACTCAAAAGCTTCAATTTTGACCAATTTCAGGCACAGAAATGACTTTAAACACACTTATTTTAGTCGAAAAGGTCATAATTCACATCCAACAGTCATTTGGAGTCAAAAGATTAAATGTTAAAATTTCATCCATATTGACCATTTTGGGAACGTTCGACAGGTCCGGAGTCATCGTTTTTCATCAGAAAATGGATTTTTGGGACTGTACCAAAAATGATTCAAAATGTCAAATGGATCGTGCCTCATGTTGAATAACCACTTTTTAACCCCTCAGAGTGACCAAAATGGCAATTTTTACAGAGTTTTGCTTACTCAAAAGCTTCAATTTTGACCAATTTCAGGCACATAAATGACTTCAAACACACTTATTTTAGTTGAAAAAGTCATAATTCACATCCAACAGTCATTTAGAGTCAAAAGATTAAATGTTAAAATTTCATCCATATTGACCATTTTGGGAACGTTCGACAGGTCCGGAGTCATCGTTTTTCATCAGAAAATGGATTTTTGGGACTGTACCAAAAATGATTCAAAATGTCAATTGGATCATGCCTCATGTTGAATAACCACTTTTTAACCCCTCAGAGTGACCAAAATGGCCATTTTTACAGAGTTTTGCTTACTCAAAAGCTTCAATTTTGACCAATTTCAGGCACATAAATGACTTTAAACACACTTATTTTAGTTGAAAAAGTCATAATTCCCATCCAACAGTCATTTGGAGTCAAAAGATTAAATGTTAAAATTTCATCCATATTGACCATTTTGGGAACGTTCGACAGGTCCGGAGTCATCGTTTTTCATCAGAAAATAGATTTTTGGGACTGTACCAAAAATGATTCAAAATGTCAAATGGATCGTGCCTCATGTTGAATAACCACTTTTTAACCCCTCAGAGTGACCAAAATTGCCATTTTTACAGAGTTTTTGCTTATTCAAAAGCTTTAATTTTGACCAATTTCAGGCACATAAATGACTTTAAACACACTTATTTTAGTTGAAAAAGTCATAATTCACATCCAACAGTCATTTAGAGTCAAAAGATTAAATGTTAAAATTCCATCCATATTGACCATTTTGGGAACGTTCGACAGGTCCGGAGTCATCGTTTTTCATCAGAAAATGGATTTTTGGGACTGTACCAAAAATGATTCAAAATGTCAAATGGATCGTGCCTCATGTTGAATAACCACTTTTTAACCCCTCAGAGTGACCAAAATTGCCATTTTTACAGAGTTTTTGCTTATTCAAAAGCTTTAATTTTGACCAATTTCAGGCACATAAATGACTTTAAACACACTTATTTTAGTTGAAAAAGTCATAATTCACATCCAACAGTCATTTAGAGTCTAAAGATTAAATGTTAAAATTTCATCCATATTGACCATTTTGGGAACGTTCGACAGGTCCGGAGTCATCGTTTTTCATCAGAAAATGGATTTTTGGGACTGTACCAAAAATGATTCAAAATGTCAAATGGATCGTGCCTCATGTTGAATAACCACTTTTTAACCCCTCAGAGTGACCAAAATGGCCATTTTTACAGAGTTTTGCTTACTCAAAAGCTTCAATTTTGACCAATTTCAGGCACATAAATGACTTTAAACACACTTATTTTAGTTGAAAAAGTCATAATTCCCATCCAACAGTCATTTGGAGTCAAAAGATTAAATGTTAAAATTTCATCCATATTGACCATTTTGAGAACGTTCGACAGGTCCGGAGTCATCGTTTTTCATCAGAAAATGGATTTTTGGGACTGTACCAAAAATGATTCAAAATGTCAAATGGATCGTGCCTCATGTTGAATAACCACTTTTTAACCCCTCAGAGTGACCAAAATTGCCATTTTTACAGAGTTTTTGCTTATTCAAAAGCTTTAATTTAGACCAATTTCAGGCACATAAATGACTTTAAACACACTTATTTTAGTTGAAAAAGTCATAATTCACATCCAACAGTCATTTAGAGTCAAAAGATTAAATGTTAAAATTTCATCCATATTGACCATTTTGGGAACGTTCGACAGGTCCGGAGTCATCGTTTTTCATCAGAAAATGGATTTTTGGGACTGTACCAAAAATGATTCAAAATGTCAAATGGATCGTGCCTCATGTTGAATAACCACTTTTTAACCCCTCAGAGTGACCAACATTGCCATTTTTACAGAGTTTCGCTTACTCAAAAGCTTCAATTTTGACCAATTTCAGGCACAGATATGACTTTAAACACACTTATTTTAGTCGAAAAGGTCATAATTCACATCCAACAGTCATTTAGAGGCAAAAGATTAAATGTTAAAATTTCATCCATATTGACCATTTTGGAAACGTTCGACAGGTCCGGAGTCATCGTTTTTCATCAGAAAATGAATTTTTGGGACTGTACCAAAAATTATTCAAAATGTCAAATGGATCGTGCCTCATGTTGAATAACCACTTTTTAACCCCTCAGAGTGACCAAAATTGCCATTTTTACAGAGTTTTTGCTTATTCAAAAGCTTTAATTTTGACCAATTTCAGGCACATAAATGACTTTAAACACACTTATTTTAGTTGAAAAAGTCATAATTCACATCCAACAGTCATTTAGAGTCAAAAGATTAAATGTTAAAATTCCATCCATATTGACCATTTTGGGAACGTTCGACAGGTCCGGAGTCATCGTTTTTCATCAGAAAATGGATTTTTGGGACTGTACCAAAAATGATTCAAAATGTCAAATGGATCGTGCCTCATGTTGAATAACCACTTTTTAACCCCTCAGAGTGACCAAAATTGCCATTTTTACAGAGTTTTTGCTTATTCAAAAGCTTTAATTTTGACCAATTTCAGGCACATAAATGACTTTAAACACACTTATTTTAGTTGAAAAAGTCATAATTCACATCCAACAGTCATTTAGAGTCTAAAGATTAAATGTTAAAATTTCATCCATATTGACCATTTTGGGAACGTTCGACAGGTCCGGAGTCATCGTTTTTCATCAGAAAATGGATTTTTGGGACTGTACCAAAAATGATTCAAAATGTCAAATGGATCGTGCCTCATGTTGAATAACCACTTTTTAACCCCTCAGAGTGACCAAAATGGCCATTTTTACAGAGTTTTGCTTACTCAAAAGCTTCAATTTTGACCAATTTCAGGCACATAAATGACTTTAAACACACTTATTTTAGTTGAAAAAGTCATAATTCCCATCCAACAGTCATTTGGAGTCAAAAGATTAAATGTTAAAATTTCATCCATATTGACCATTTTGAGAACGTTCGACAGGTCCGGAGTCATCGTTTTTCATCAGAAAATGGATTTTTGGGACTGTACCAAAAATGATTCAAAATGTCAAATGGATCGTGCCTCATGTTGAATAACCACTTTTTAACCCCTCAGAGTGACCAAAATTGCCATTTTTACAGAGTTTTTGCTTATTCAAAAGCTTTAATTTAGACCAATTTCAGGCACATAAATGACTTTAAACACACTTATTTTAGTTGAAAAAGTCATAATTCACATCCAACAGTCATTTAGAGTCAAAAGATTAAATGTTAAAATTTCATCCATATTGACCATTTTGGGAACGTTCGACAGGTCCGGAGTCATCGTTTTTCATCAGAAAATGGATTTTTGGGACTGTACCAAAAATGATTCAAAATGTCAAATGGATCGTGCCTCATGTTGAATAACCACTTTTTAACCCCTCAGAGTGACCAACATTGCCATTTTTACAGAGTTTCGCTTACTCAAAAGCTTCAATTTTGACCAATTTCAGGCACAGAAATGACTTTAAACACACTTATTTTAGTCGAAAAGGTCATAATTCACATCCAACAGTCATTTAGAGGCAAAAGATTAAATGTTAAAATTTCATCCATATTGACCATTTTGGAAACGTTCGACAGGTCCGGAGTCATCGTTTTTCATCAGAAAATGAATTTTTGGGACTGTACCAAAAATTATTCAAAATGTCAAATGGATCGTGCCTCATGTTGAATAACCACTTTTTAACCCCTCAGAGTGACCAAAATGGCCATTTTTACAGAGTTTTGCTTACTCAAAAGCTTCAATTTTGACCAATTTCAGGCACATAAATGACTTTAAACACACTTGATTTAGTTGAAAAAGTCATAATTCACATCCAACAGTCATTTAGAGTCAAAAGATTATATGTTAAAATTTCATCCATAGTGACCATTTTGGAAACGTTCGACAGGTCCGGAGTCATCGTTTTTCATCAGAAAATGGATTTTTGGGACTGTACCAAAAATGATTCAAAATGTCAAATGGATCGTGCCTCATGTTGAATAACCACTTTTTAACCCCTCAGAGTGACCAAAACGGCCATTTTTACAGAGTTTCGCTTACTCAAATGCTTCAATTTTGACCAATTTCAGGCACAGAAATGACTTTAAACACACTTATTTTAGTCGAAAAGGTCATAATTCACATCCAACAGTCATTTGGAGTCAAAAGATTAAATGTTAAAATTTCATCCATATTGACCATTTTGGGAACGTTCGACAGGTCCGGAGTCATCGTTTTTCATCAGAAAATGGATTTTTGGGACTGTACCAAAAATGATTCAAAATGTCAAATGGATCGTGCCTCATGTTGAATAACCACTTTTTAACCCCTCAGAGTGACCAAAACGGCCATTTTTACAGAGTTTTGCTTACTCAAAAGCTTCAATTTTGACCAATTTCAGGCACATAAATGACTTTAAACACACTTATTTTAGTTGAAAAAGTCATAATTCCCATCCAACAGTCATTTGGAGTCAAAAGATTAAATGTTAAAATTTCATCCATATTGACCATTTTGGGAACGTTCGACAGGTCCGGAGTCATCGTTTTTCATCAGAAAATGGATTTTTGGGACTGTACAAAAATGATTCAAAATGTCAAATGGATCGTGCCTCATGTTGAATAACCACTTTTTAACCCCTCAGAGTGACCAAAATTGCCATTTTTACAGAGTTTTTGCTTATTCAAAAGCTTTAATTTTGACCAATTTCAGGCACATAAATGACTTTAAACACACTTATTTTAGTTGAAAAAGTCATAATTCACATCCAACAGTCATTTAGAGTCAAAAGATTAAATGTTAAAATTTCATCCATATTGACCATTTTGGGAACGTTCGACAGGTCCGGAGTCATCGTTTTTCATCAGAAAATGGATTTTTGGGACTGTACCAAAAATGATTCAAAATGTCAAATGGATCGTGCCTCATGTTGAATAACCACTTTTTAACCCCTCAGAGTGACCAACATTGCCATTTTTACAGAGTTTCGCTTACTCAAAAGCTTCAATTTTGACCAATTTCAGGCACAGAAATGACTTTAAACACACTTATTTTAGTCGAAAAGGTCATAATTCACATCCAACAGTCATTTGGAGTCAAAAGATTAAATGTTAAAATTTCATCCATATTGACCATTTTGGGAACGTTCGACAGGTCCGGAGTCATCGTTTTTCATCAGAAAATGGATTTTTGGGACTGTACCAAAAATGATTCAAAATGTCAAATGGATCGTGCCTCATGTTGAATAACCACTTTTTAACCCCTCAGAGTGACCAAAATGGCAATTTTTACAGAGTTTTGCTTACTCAAAAGCTTCAATTTTGACCAATTTCAGGCACATAAATGACTTCAAACACACTTATTTTAGTTGAAAAAGTCATAATTCACATCCAACAGTCATTTAGAGTCAAAAGATTAAATGTTAAAATTTCATCCATATTGACCATTTTGGGAACGTTCGACAGGTCCGGAGTCATCGTTTTTCATCAGAAAATGGATTTTTGGGACTGTACCAAAAATGATTCAAAATGTCAATTGGATCATGCCTCATGTTGAATAACCACTTTTTAACCCCTCAGAGTGACCAAAATGGCCATTTTTACAGAGTTTTGCTTACTCAAAAGCTTCAATTTTGACCAATTTCAGGCACATAAATGACTTTAAACACACTTATTTTAGTTGAAAAAGTCATAATTCCCATCCAACAGTCATTTGGAGTCAAAAGATTAAATGTTAAAATTTCATCCATATTGACCATTTTGGGAACGTTCGACAGGTCCGGAGTCATCGTTTTTCATCAGAAAATAGATTTTTGGGACTGTACCAAAAATGATTCAAAATGTCAAATGGATCGTGCCTCATGTTGAATAACCACTTTTTAACCCCTCAGAGTGACCAAAATTGCCATTTTTACAGAGTTTTTGCTTATTCAAAAGCTTTAATTTTGACCAATTTCAGGCACATAAATGACTTTAAACACACTTATTTTAGTTGAAAAAGTCATAATTCACATCCAACAGTCATTTAGAGTCAAAAGATTAAATGTTAAAATTCCATCCATATTGACCATTTTGGGAACGTTCGACAGGTCCGGAGTCATCGTTTTTCATCAGAAAATGGATTTTTGGGACTGTACCAAAAATGATTCAAAATGTCAAATGGATCGTGCCTCATGTTGAATAACCACTTTTTAACCCCTCAGAGTGACCAAAATTGCCATTTTTACAGAGTTTTTGCTTATTCAAAAGCTTTAATTTTGACCAATTTCAGGCACATAAATGACTTTAAACACACTTATTTTAGTTGAAAAAGTCATAATTCACATCCAACAGTCATTTAGAGTCTAAAGATTAAATGTTAAAATTTCATCCATATTGACCATTTTGGGAACGTTCGACAGGTCCGGAGTCATCGTTTTTCATCAGAAAATGGATTTTTGGGACTGTACCAAAAATGATTCAAAATGTCAAATGGATCGTGCCTCATGTTGAATAACCACTTTTTAACCCCTCAGAGTGACCAAAATGGCCATTTTTACAGAGTTTTGCTTACTCAAAAGCTTCAATTTTGACCAATTTCAGGCACATAAATGACTTTAAACACACTTATTTTAGTTGAAAAAGTCATAATTCCCATCCAACAGTCATTTGGAGTCAAAAGATTAAATGTTAAAATTTCATCCATATTGACCATTTTGAGAACGTTCGACAGGTCCGGAGTCATCGTTTTTCATCAGAAAATGGATTTTTGGGACTGTACCAAAAATGATTCAAAATGTCAAATGGATCGTGCCTCATGTTGAATAACCACTTTTTAACCCCTCAGAGTGACCAAAATTGCCATTTTTACAGAGTTTTTGCTTATTCAAAAGCTTTAATTTAGACCAATTTCAGGCACATAAATGACTTTAAACACACTTATTTTAGTTGAAAAAGTCATAATTCACATCCAACAGTCATTTAGAGTCAAAAGATTAAATGTTAAAATTTCATCCATATTGACCATTTTGGGAACGTTCGACAGGTCCGGAGTCATCGTTTTTCATCAGAAAATGGATTTTTGGGACTGTACCAAAAATGATTCAAAATGTCAAATGGATCGTGCCTCATGTTGAATAACCACTTTTTAACCCCTCAGAGTGACCAACATTGCCATTTTTACAGAGTTTCGCTTACTCAAAAGCTTCAATTTTGACCAATTTCAGGCACAGAAATGACTTTAAACACACTTATTTTAGTCGAAAAGGTCATAATTCACATCCAACAGTCATTTAGAGGCAAAAGATTAAATGTTAAAATTTCATCCATATTGACCATTTTGGAAACGTTCGACAGGTCCGGAGTCATCGTTTTTCATCAGAAAATGAATTTTTGGGACTGTACCAAAAATTATTCAAAATGTCAAATGGATCGTGCCTCATGTTGAATAACCACTTTTTAACCCCTCAGAGTGACCAAAATTGCCATTTTTACAGAGTTTTTGCTTATTCAAAAGCTTTAATTTTGACCAATTTCAGGCACATAAATGACTTTAAACACACTTATTTTAGTTGAAAAAGTCATAATTCACATCCAACAGTCATTTAGAGTCAAAAGATTAAATGTTAAAATTTCATCCATATTGACCATTTTGGGAACGTTCGACAGGTCCGGAGTCATCGTTTTTCATCAGAAAATGGATTTTTGGGACTGTACCAAAAATGATTCAAAATGTCAAATGGATCGTGCCTCATGTTGAATAACCACTTTTTAACCCCTCAGAGTGACCAACATTGCCATTTTTACAGAGTTTCGCTTACTCAAAAGCTTCAATTTTGACCAATTTCAGGCACAGAAATGACTTTAAACACACTTATTTTAGTCGAAAAGGTCATAATTCACATCCAACAGTCATTTAGAGGCAAAAGATTAAATGTTAAAATTTCATCCATATTGACCATTTTGGAAACGTTCGACAGGTCCGGAGTCATCGTTTTTCATCAGAAAATGAATTTTTGGGACTGTACCAAAAATTATTCAAAATGTCAAATGGATCGTGCCTCATGTTGAATAACCACTTTTTAACCCCTCAGAGTGACCAAAATTGCCATTTTTACAGAGTTTTTGCTTATTCAAAAGCTTTAATTTTGACCAATTTCAGGCACATAAATGACTTTAAACACACTTATTTTAGTTGAAAAAGTCATAATTCACATCCAACAGTCATTTAGAGTCAAAAGATTAAATGTTAAAATTCCATCCATATTGACCATTTTGGGAACGTTCGACAGGTCCGGAGTCATCGTTTTTCATCAGAAAATGGATTTTTGGGACTGTACCAAAAATGATTCAAAATGTCAAATGGATCGTGCCTCATGTTGAATAACCACTTTTTAACCCCTCAGAGTGACCAAAATTGCCATTTTTACAGAGTTTTTGCTTATTCAAAAGCTTTAATTTTGACCAATTTCAGGCACATAAATGACTTTAAACACACTTATTTTAGTTGAAAAAGTCATAATTCACATCCAACAGTCATTTAGAGTCTAAAGATTAAATGTTAAAATTTCATCCATATTGACCATTTTGGGAACGTTCGACAGGTCCGGAGTCATCGTTTTTCATCAGAAAATGGATTTTTGGGACTGTACCAAAAATGATTCAAAATGTCAAATGGATCGTGCCTCATGTTGAATAACCACTTTTTAACCCCTCAGAGTGACCAAAATGGCCATTTTTACAGAGTTTTGCTTACTCAAAAGCTTCAATTTTGACCAATTTCAGGCACATAAATGACTTTAAACACACTTATTTTAGTTGAAAAAGTCATAATTCCCATCCAACAGTCATTTGGAGTCAAAAGATTAAATGTTAAAATTTCATCCATATTGACCATTTTGAGAACGTTCGACAGGTCCGGAGTCATCGTTTTTCATCAGAAAATGGATTTTTGGGACTGTACCAAAAATGATTCAAAATGTCAAATGGATCGTGCCTCATGTTGAATAACCACTTTTTAACCCCTCAGAGTGACCAAAATTGCCATTTTTACAGAGTTTTTGCTTATTCAAAAGCTTTAATTTAGACCAATTTCAGGCACATAAATGACTTTAAACACACTTATTTTAGTTGAAAAAGTCATAATTCACATCCAACAGTCATTTAGAGTCAAAAGATTAAATGTTAAAATTTCATCCATATTGACCATTTTGGGAACGTTCGACAGGTCCGGAGTCATCGTTTTTCATCAGAAAATGGATTTTTGGGACTGTACCAAAAATGATTCAAAATGTCAAATGGATCGTGCCTCATGTTGAATAACCACTTTTTAACCCCTCAGAGTGACCAACATTGCCATTTTTACAGAGTTTCGCTTACTCAAAAGCTTCAATTTTGACCAATTTCAGGCACAGAAATGACTTTAAACACACTTATTTTAGTCGAAAAGGTCATAATTCACATCCAACAGTCATTTAGAGGCAAAAGATTAAATGTTAAAATTTCATCCATATTGACCATTTTGGAAACGTTCGACAGGTCCGGAGTCATCGTTTTTCATCAGAAAATGAATTTTTGGGACTGTACCAAAAATTATTCAAAATGTCAAATGGATCGTGCCTCATGTTGAATAACCACTTTTTAACCCCTCAGAGTGACCAAAATGGCCATTTTTACAGAGTTTTGCTTACTCAAAAGCTTCAATTTTGACCAATTTCAGGCACATAAATGACTTTAAACACACTTGATTTAGTTGAAAAAGTCATAATTCACATCCAACAGTCATTTAGAGTCAAAAGATTATATGTTAAAATTTCATCCATAGTGACCATTTTGGAAACGTTCGACAGGTCCGGAGTCATCGTTTTTCATCAGAAAATGGATTTTTGGGACTGTACCAAAAATGATTCAAAATGTCAAATGGATCGTGCCTCATGTTGAATAACCACTTTTTAACCCCTCAGAGTGACCAAAACGGCCATTTTTACAGAGTTTCGCTTACTCAAATGCTTCAATTTTGACCAATTTCAGGCACAGAAATGACTTTAAACACACTTATTTTAGTCGAAAAGGTCATAATTCACATCCAACAGTCATTTGGAGTCAAAAGATTAAATATTAAAATTTCATCCATATTGACCATTTTGGGAACGTTCGACAGGTCCGGAGTCATCGTTTTTCATCAGAAAATGGATTTTTGGGACTGTACCAAAAATGATTCAAAATGTCAAATGGATCGTGCCTCATGTTGAATAACCACTTTTTAACCCCTCAGAGTGACCAAAACGGCCATTTTTACAGAGTTTTGCTTACTCAAAAGCTTCAATTTTGACCAATTTCAGGCACATAAATGACTTTAAACACACTTATTTTAGTTGAAAAAGTCATAATTCCCATCCAACAGTCATTTGGAGTCAAAAGATTAAATGTTAAAATTTCATCCATATTGACCATTTTGGGAACGTTCGACAGGTCCGGAGTCATCGTTTTTCATCAGAAAATGGATTTTTGGGACTGTACAAAAATGATTCAAAATGTCAAATGGATCGTGCCTCATGTTGAATAACCACTTTTTAACCCCTCAGAGTGACCAAAATTGCCATTTTTACAGAGTTTTTGCTTATTCAAAAGCTTTAATTTTGACCAATTTCAGGCACATAAATGACTTTAAACACACTTATTTTAGTTGAAAAAGTCATAATTCACATCCAACAGTCATTTAGAGTCAAAAGATTAAATGTTAAAATTTCATCCATATTGACCATTTTGGGAACGTTCGACAGGTCCGGAGTCATCGTTTTTCATCAGAAAATGGATTTTTGGGACTGTACCAAAAATGATTCAAAATGTCAAATGGATCGTGCCTCATGTTGAATAACCACTTTTTAACCCCTCAGAGTGACCAACATTGCCATTTTTACAGAGTTTCGCTTACTCAAAAGCTTCAATTTTGACCAATTTCAGGCACAGAAATGACTTTAAACACACTTATTTTAGTCGAAAAGGTCATAATTCACATCCAACAGTCATTTGGAGTCAAAAGATTAAATGTTAAAATTTCATCCATATTGACCATTTTGGGAACGTTCGACAGGTCCGGAGTCATCGTTTTTCATCAGAAAATGGATTTTTGGGACTGTACCAAAAATGATTCAAAATGTCAAATGGATCGTGCCTCATGTTGAATAACCACTTTTTAACCCCTCAGAGTGACCAAAATGGCAATTTTTACAGAGTTTTGCTTACTCAAAAGCTTCAATTTTGACCAATTTCAGGCACATAAATGACTTCAAACACACTTATTTTAGTTGAAAAAGTCATAATTCACATCCAACAGTCATTTAGAGTCAAAAGATTAAATGTTAAAATTTCATCCATATTGACCATTTTGGGAACGTTCGACAGGTCCGGAGTCATCGTTTTTCATCAGAAAATGGATTTTTGGGACTGTACCAAAAATGATTCAAAATGTCAATTGGATCATGCCTCATGTTGAATAACCACTTTTTAACCCCTCAGAGTGACCAAAATGGCCATTTTTACAGAGTTTTGCTTACTCAAAAGCTTCAATTTTGACCAATTTCAGGCACATAAATGACTTTAAACACACTTATTTTAGTTGAAAAAGTCATAATTCCCATCCAACAGTCATTTGGAGTCAAAAGATTAAATGTTAAAATTTCATCCATATTGACCATTTTGGGAACGTTCGACAGGTCCGGAGTCATCGTTTTTCATCAGAAAATAGATTTTTGGGACTGTACCAAAAATGATTCAAAATGTCAAATGGATCGTGCCTCATGTTGAATAACCACTTTTTAACCCCTCAGAGTGACCAAAATTGCCATTTTTACAGAGTTTTTGCTTATTCAAAAGCTTTAATTTTGACCAATTTCAGGCACATAAATGACTTTAAACACACTTATTTTAGTTGAAAAAGTCATAATTCACATCCAACAGTCATTTAGAGTCAAAAGATTAAATGTTAAAATTCCATCCATATTGACCATTTTGGGAACGTTCGACAGGTCCGGAGTCATCGTTTTTCATCAGAAAATGGATTTTTGGGACTGTACCAAAAATGATTCAAAATGTCAAATGGATCGTGCCTCATGTTGAATAACCACTTTTTAACCCCTCAGAGTGACCAAAATTGCCATTTTTACAGAGTTTTTGCTTATTCAAAAGCTTTAATTTTGACCAATTTCAGGCACATAAATGACTTTAAACACACTTATTTTAGTTGAAAAAGTCATAATTCACATCCAACAGTCATTTAGAGTCTAAAGATGAAATGTTAAAATTTCATCCATATTGACCATTTTGGGAACGTTCGACAGGTCCGGAGTCATCGTTTTTCATCAGAAAATGGATTTTTGGGACTGTACCAAAAATGATTCAAAATGTCAAATGGATCGTGCCTCATGTTGAATAACCACTTTTTAACCCCTCAGAGTGACCAAAATGGCCATTTTTACAGAGTTTTGCTTACTCAAAAGCTTCAATTTTGACCAATTTCAGGCACATAAATGACTTTAAACACACTTATTTTAGTTGAAAAAGTCATAATTCCCATCCAACAGTCATTTGGAGTCAAAAGATTAAATGTTAAAATTTCATCCATATTGACCATTTTGAGAACGTTCGACAGGTCCGGAGTCATCGTTTTTCATCAGAAAATGGATTTTTGGGACTGTACCAAAAATGATTCAAAATGTCAAATGGATCGTGCCTCATGTTGAATAACCACTTTTTAACCCCTCAGAGTGACCAAAATTGCCATTTTTACAGAGTTTTTGCTTATTCAAAAGCTTTAATTTAGACCAATTTCAGGCACATAAATGACTTTAAACACACTTATTTTAGTTGAAAAAGTCATAATTCACATCCAACAGTCATTTAGAGTCAAAAGATTAAATGTTAAAATTTCATCCATATTGACCATTTTGGGAACGTTCGACAGGTCCGGAGTCATCGTTTTTCATCAGAAAATGGATTTTTGGGACTGTACCAAAAATGATTCAAAATGTCAAATGGATCGTGCCTCATGTTGAATAACCACTTTTTAACCCCTCAGAGTGACCAACATTGCCATTTTTACAGAGTTTCGCTTACTCAAAAGCTTCAATTTTGACCAATTTCAGGCACAGAAATGACTTTAAACACACTTATTTTAGTCGAAAAGGTCATAATTCACATCCAACAGTCATTTAGAGGCAAAAGATTAAATGTTAAAATTTCATCCATATTGACCATTTTGGAAACGTTCGACAGGTCCGGAGTCATCGTTTTTCATCAGAAAATGAATTTTTGGGACTGTACCAAAAATTATTCAAAATGTCAAATGGATCGTGCCTCATGTTGAATAACCACTTTTTAACCCCTCAGAGTGACCAAAATTGCCATTTTTACAGAGTTTTTGCTTATTCAAAAGCTTTAATTTTGACCAATTTCAGGCACATAAATGACTTTAAACACACTTATTTTAGTTGAAAAAGTCATAATTCACATCCAACAGTCATTTAGAGTCAAAAGATTAAATGTTAAAATTTCATCCATATTGACCATTTTGGGAACGTTCGACAGGTCCGGAGTCATCGTTTTTCATCAGAAAATGGATTTTTGGGACTGTACCAAAAATGATTCAAAATGTCAAATGGATCGTGCCTCATGTTGAATAACCACTTTTTAACCCCTCAGAGTGACCAACATTGCCATTTTTACAGAGTTTCGCTTACTCAAAAGCTTCAATTTTGACCAATTTCAGGCACAGAAATGACTTTAAACACACTTATTTTAGTCGAAAAGGTCATAATTCACATCCAACAGTCATTTAGAGGCAAAAGATTAAATGTTAAAATTTCATCCATATTGACCATTTTGGAAACGTTCGACAGGTCCGGAGTCATCGTTTTTCATCAGAAAATGAATTTTTGGGACTGTACCAAAAATTATTCAAAATGTCAAATGGATCGTGCCTCATGTTGAATAACCACTTTTTAACCCCTCAGAGTGACCAAAATTGCCATTTTTACAGAGTTTTTGCTTATTCAAAAGCTTTAATTTTGACCAATTTCAGGCACATAAATGACTTTAAACACACTTATTTTAGTTGAAAAAGTCATAATTCACATCCAACAGTCATTTAGAGTCAAAAGATTAAATGTTAAAATTCCATCCATATTGACCATTTTGGGAACGTTCGACAGGTCCGGAGTCATCGTTTTTCATCAGAAAATGGATTTTTGGGACTGTACCAAAAATGATTCAAAATGTCAAATGGATCGTGCCTCATGTTGAATAACCACTTTTTAACCCCTCAGAGTGACCAAAATTGCCATTTTTACAGAGTTTTTGCTTATTCAAAAGCTTTAATTTTGACCAATTTCAGGCACATAAATGACTTTAAACACACTTATTTTAGTTGAAAAAGTCATAATTCACATCCAACAGTCATTTAGAGTCTAAAGATTAAATGTTAAAATTTCATCCATATTGACCATTTTGGGAACGTTCGACAGGTCCGGAGTCATCGTTTTTCATCAGAAAATGGATTTTTGGGACTGTACCAAAAATGATTCAAAATGTCAAATGGATCGTGCCTCATGTTGAATAACCACTTTTTAACCCCTCAGAGTGACCAAAATGGCCATTTTTACAGAGTTTTGCTTACTCAAAAGCTTCAATTTTGACCAATTTCAGGCACATAAATGACTTTAAACACACTTATTTTAGTTGAAAAAGTCATAATTCCCATCCAACAGTCATTTGGAGTCAAAAGATTAAATGTTAAAATTTCATCCATATTGACCATTTTGAGAACGTTCGACAGGTCCGGAGTCATCGTTTTTCATCAGAAAATGGATTTTTGGGACTGTACCAAAAATGATTCAAAATGTCAAATGGATCGTGCCTCATGTTGAATAACCACTTTTTAACCCCTCAGAGTGACCAAAATTGCCATTTTTACAGAGTTTTTGCTTATTCAAAAGCTTTAATTTAGACCAATTTCAGGCACATAAATGACTTTAAACACACTTATTTTAGTTGAAAAAGTCATAATTCACATCCAACAGTCATTTAGAGTCAAAAGATTAAATGTTAAAATTTCATCCATATTGACCATTTTGGGAACGTTCGACAGGTCCGGAGTCATCGTTTTTCATCAGAAAATGGATTTTTGGGACTGTACCAAAAATGATTCAAAATGTCAAATGGATCGTGCCTCATGTTGAATAACCACTTTTTAACCCCTCAGAGTGACCAACATTGCCATTTTTACAGAGTTTCGCTTACTCAAAAGCTTCAATTTTGACCAATTTCAGGCACAGAAATGACTTTAAACACACTTATTTTAGTCGAAAAGGTCATAATTCACATCCAACAGTCATTTAGAGGCAAAAGATTAAATGTTAAAATTTCATCCATATTGACCATTTTGGAAACGTTCGACAGGTCCGGAGTCATCGTTTTTCATCAGAAAATGAATTTTTGGGACTGTACCAAAAATTATTCAAAATGTCAAATGGATCGTGCCTCATGTTGAATAACCACTTTTTAACCCCTCAGAGTGACCAAAATGGCCATTTTTACAGAGTTTTGCTTACTCAAAAGCTTCAATTTTGACCAATTTCAGGCACATAAATGACTTTAAACACACTTGATTTAGTTGAAAAAGTCATAATTCACATCCAACAGTCATTTAGAGTCAAAAGATTATATGTTAAAATTTCATCCATAGTGACCATTTTGGAAACGTTCGACAGGTCCGGAGTCATCGTTTTTCATCAGAAAATGGATTTTTGGGACTGTACCAAAAATGATTCAAAATGTCAAATGGATCGTGCCTCATGTTGAATAACCACTTTTTAACCCCTCAGAGTGACCAAAACGGCCATTTTTACAGAGTTTCGCTTACTCAAATGCTTCAATTTTGACCAATTTCAGGCACAGAAATGACTTTAAACACACTTATTTTAGTCGAAAAGGTCATAATTCACATCCAACAGTCATTTGGAGTCAAAAGATTAAATGTTAAAATTTCATCCATATTGACCATTTTGGGAACGTTCGACAGGTCCGGAGTCATCGTTTTTCATCAGAAAATGGATTTTTGGGACTGTACCAAAAATGATTCAAAATGTCAAATGGATCGTGCCTCATGTTGAATAACCACTTTTTAACCCCTCAGAGTGACCAAAACGGCCATTTTTACAGAGTTTTGCTTACTCAAAAGCTTCAATTTTGACCAATTTCAGGCACATAAATGACTTTAAACACACTTATTTTAGTTGAAAAAGTCATAATTCCCATCCAACAGTCATTTGGAGTCAAAAGATTAAATGTTAAAATTTCATCCATATTGACCATTTTGGGAACGTTCGACAGGTCCGGAGTCATCGTTTTTCATCAGAAAATGGATTTTTGGGACTGTACAAAAATGATTCAAAATGTCAAATGGATCGTGCCTCATGTTGAATAACCACTTTTTAACCCCTCAGAGTGACCAAAATTGCCATTTTTACAGAGTTTTTGCTTATTCAAAAGCTTTAATTTTGACCAATTTCAGGCACATAAATGACTTTAAACACACTTATTTTAGTTGAAAAAGTCATAATTCACATCCAACAGTCATTTAGAGTCAAAAGATTAAATGTTAAAATTTCATCCATATTGACCATTTTGGGAACGTTCGACAGGTCCGGAGTCATCGTTTTTCATCAGAAAATGGATTTTTGGGACTGTACCAAAAATGATTCAAAATGTCAAATGGATCGTGCCTCATGTTGAATAACCACTTTTTAACCCCTCAGAGTGACCAACATTGCCATTTTTACAGAGTTTCGCTTACTCAAAAGCTTCAATTTTGACCAATTTCAGGCACAGAAATGACTTTAAACACACTTATTTTAGTCGAAAAGGTCATAATTCACATCCAACAGTCATTTGGAGTCAAAAGATTAAATGTTAAAATTTCATCCATATTGACCATTTTGGGAACGTTCGACAGGTCCGGAGTCATCGTTTTTCATCAGAAAATGGATTTTTGGGACTGTACCAAAAATGATTCAAAATGTCAAATGGATCGTGCCTCATGTTGAATAACCACTTTTTAACCCCTCAGAGTGACCAAAATGGCAATTTTTACAGAGTTTTGCTTACTCAAGAGCTTCAATTTTGACCAATTTCAGGCACATAAATGACTTCAAACACACTTATTTTAGTTGAAAAAGTCATAATTCACATCCAACAGTCATTTAGAGTCAAAAGATTAAATGTTAAAATTTCATCCATATTGACCATTTTGGGAACGTTCGACAGGTCCGGAGTCATCGTTTTTCATCAGAAAATGGATTTTTGGGACTGTACCAAAAATGATTCAAAATGTCAATTGGATCATGCCTCATGTTGAATAACCACTTTTTAACCCCTCAGAGTGACCAAAATGGCCATTTTTACAGAGTTTTGCTTACTCAAAAGCTTCAATTTTGACCAATTTCAGGCACATAAATGACTTTAAACACACTTATTTTAGTTGAAAAAGTCATAATTCCCATCCAACAGTCATTTGGAGTCAAAAGATTAAATGTTAAAATTTCATCCATATTGACCATTTTGGGAACGTTCGACAGGTCCGGAGTCATCGTTTTTCATCAGAAAATAGATTTTTGGGACTGTACCAAAAATGATTCAAAATGTCAAATGGATCGTGCCTCATGTTGAATAACCACTTTTTAACCCCTCAGAGTGACCAAAATTGCCATTTTTACAGAGTTTTTGCTTATTCAAAAGCTTTAATTTTGACCAATTTCAGGCACATAAATGACTTTAAACACACTTATTTTAGTTGAAAAAGTCATAATTCACATCCAACAGTCATTTAGAGTCAAAAGATTAAATGTTAAAATTCCATCCATATTGACCATTTTGGGAACGTTCGACAGGTCCGGAGTCATCGTTTTTCATCAGAAAATGGATTTTTGGGACTGTACCAAAAATGATTCAAAATGTCAAATGGATCGTGCCTCATGTTGAATAACCACTTTTTAACCCCTCAGAGTGACCAAAATTGCCATTTTTACAGAGTTTTTGCTTATTCAAAAGCTTTAATTTTGACCAATTTCAGGCACATAAATGACTTTAAACACACTTATTTTAGTTGAAAAAGTCATAATTCACATCCAACAGTCATTTAGAGTCTAAAGATTAAATGTTAAAATTTCATCCATATTGACCATTTTGGGAACGTTCGACAGGTCCGGAGTCATCGTTTTTCATCAGAAAATGGATTTTTGGGACTGTACCAAAAATGATTCAAAATGTCAAATGGATCGTGCCTCATGTTGAATAACCACTTTTTAACCCCTCAGAGTGACCAAAATGGCCATTTTTACAGAGTTTTGCTTACTCAAAAGCTTCAATTTTGACCAATTTCAGGCACATAAATGACTTTAAACACACTTATTTTAGTTGAAAAAGTCATAATTCCCATCCAACAGTCATTTGGAGTCAAAAGATTAAATGTTAAAATTTCATCCATATTGACCATTTTGAGAACGTTCGACAGGTCCGGAGTCATCGTTTTTCATCAGAAAATGGATTTTTGGGACTGTACCAAAAATGATTCAAAATGTCAAATGGATCGTGCCTCATGTTGAATAACCACTTTTTAACCCCTCAGAGTGACCAAAATTGCCATTTTTACAGAGTTTTTGCTTATTCAAAAGCTTTAATTTAGACCAATTTCAGGCACATAAATGACTTTAAACACACTTATTTTAGTTGAAAAAGTCATAATTCACATCCAACAGTCATTTAGAGTCAAAAGATTAAATGTTAAAATTTCATCCATATTGACCATTTTGGGAACGTTCGACAGGTCCGGAGTCATCGTTTTTCATCAGAAAATGGATTTTTGGGACTGTACCAAAAATGATTCAAAATGTCAAATGGATCGTGCCTCATGTTGAATAACCACTTTTTAACCCCTCAGAGTGACCAACATTGCCATTTTTACAGAGTTTCGCTTACTCAAATGCTTCAATTTTGACCAATTTCAGGCACAGAAATGACTTTAAACACACTTATTTTAGTCGAAAAGGTCATAATTCACATCCAACAGTCATTTGGAGTCAAAAGATTAAATGTTAAAATTTCATCCATATTGACCATTTTGGGAACGTTCGACAGGTCCGGAGTCATCGTTTTTCATCAGAAAATGGATTTTTGGGACTGTACCAAAAATGATTCAAAATGTCAAATGGATCGTGCCTCATGTTGAATAACCACTTTTTAACCCCTCAGAGTGACCAAAACGGCCATTTTTACAGAGTTTTGCTTACTCAAAAGCTTCAATTTTGACCAATTTCAGGCACATAAATGACTTTAAACACACTTATTTTAGTTGAAAAAGTCATAATTCCCATCCAACAGTCATTTGGAGTCAAAAGATTAAATGTTAAAATTTCATCCATATTGACCATTTTGGGAACGTTCGACAGGTCCGGAGTCATCGTTTTTCATCAGAAAATGGATTTTTGGGACTGTACAAAAATGATTCAAAATGTCAAATGGATCGTGCCTCATGTTGAATAACCACTTTTTAACCCCTCAGAGTGACCAAAATTGCCATTTTTACAGAGTTTTTGCTTATTCAAAAGCTTTAATTTTGACCAATTTCAGGCACATAAATGACTTTAAACACACTTATTTTAGTTGAAAAAGTCATAATTCACATCCAACAGTCATTTAGAGTCAAAAGATTAAATGTTAAAATTTCATCCATATTGACCATTTTGGGAACGTTCGACAGGTCCGGAGTCATCGTTTTTCATCAGAAAATGGATTTTTGGGACTGTACCAAAAATGATTCAAAATGTCAAATGGATCGTGCCTCATGTTGAATAACCACTTTTTAACCCCTCAGAGTGACCAACATTGCCATTTTTACAGAGTTTCGCTTACTCAAAAGCTTCAATTTTGACCAATTTCAGGCACAGAAATGACTTTAAACACACTTATTTTAGTCGAAAAGGTCATAATTCACATCCAACAGTCATTTGGAGTCAAAAGATTAAATGTTAAAATTTCATCCATATTGACCATTTTGGGAACGTTCGACAGGTCCGGAGTCATCGTTTTTCATCAGAAAATGGATTTTTGGGACTGTACCAAAAATGATTCAAAATGTCAAATGGATCGTGCCTCATGTTGAATAACCACTTTTTAACCCCTCAGAGTGACCAAAATGGCAATTTTGACAGAGTTTTGCTTACTCAAAAGCTTCAATTTTGACCAATTTCAGGCACATAAATGACTTTAAACACACTTGATTTCGTTGAAAAAGTCATAATTCACATCCAACAGTCATTTAGAGTCAAAAGATTAAATGTTAAAATTTCATCCATATTGACCATTTTGGAAACGTTCGACAGGTCCGGAGTCATCGTTTTTCATCAGAAAATGGATTTTTGGGACTGTACCAAAAATGATTCAAAATGTCAAATGGATCGTGCCTCATGTTGAATAACCACTTTTTAACCCCTCAGAGTGACCAAAATTGCCATTTTTACAGAGTTTTTGCTTATTCAAAAGCTTTAAGTTTGACCAATTTCAGGCACATAAATGACTTTAAACACACTTATTTTAGTTGAAAAAGTCATAATTCACATCCAACAGTCATTTAGAGTCTAAAGATTAAATGTTAAAATTTCATCCATATTGACCATTTTGGGAACGTTCGACAGGTCCGGAGTCATCGTTTTTCATCAGAAAATGGATTTTTGGGACTGTACCAAAAATGATTCAAAATGTCAAATGGATCGTGCCTCATGTTGAATAACCACTTTTTAACCCCTCAGAGTGACCAAAATGGCCATTTTTACAGAGTTTTGCTTACTCAAAAGCTTCAATTTTGACCAATTTCAGGCACATAAATGACTTTAAACACACTTATTTTAGTTGAAAAAGTCATAATTCCCATCCAACAGTCATTTGGAGTCAAAAGATTAAATGTTAAAATTTCATCCATATTGACCATTTTGGGAACGTTCGACAGGTCCTGAGTCATCGTTTTTCATCAGAAAATGGATTTTTGGGACTGTACCAAAAATGATTCAAAATGTCAAATGGATCGTGCCTCATGTTGAATAACCACTTTTTAACCCCTCAGAGTGACCAAAATTGCCATTTTTACAGAGTTTTTGCTTATTCAAAATCTTTAATTTTGACCAATTTCAGGCACATAAATGACTTTAAACACACTTATTTTAGTTGAAAAAGTCATAATTCACATCCAACAGTCATTTAGAGTCAAAAGATTAAATGTTAAAATTTCATCCATATTGACCATTTTGGGAACGTTCGACAGGTCCGGAGTCATCGTTTTTCATCAGAAAATGGATTTTTGGGACTGTACCAAAAATGATTCAAAATGTCAAATGGATCGTGCCTCATGTTGAATAACCACTTTTTAACCCCTCAGAGTGACCAACATTGCCATTTTTACAGAGTTTCGCTTACTCAAAAGCTTCAATTTTGACCAATTTCAGGCACAGAAATGACTTTAAACACACTTATTTTAGTTGAAAAAGTCATAATTCACATCCAACAGTCATTTAGAGTCAAAAGATTAAATGTTAAAATTTCATCCATATTGACCATTTTGGAAACGTTCGACAGGTCCGGAGTCATCGTTTTTCATCAGAAAATGAATTTTTGGGACTGTACCAAAAATTATTCAAAATGTCAAATGGATCGTGCCTCATGTTGAATAACCACTTTTTAACCCCTCAGAGTGACCAACATTGCCATTTTTACAGAGTTTCGCTTACTCAAAAGCTTCAATTTTGACCAATTTCAGGCACAGAAATGACTTTAAACACACTTATTTTAGTCGAAAAGGTCATAATTCACATCCAACAGTCATTTGGAGTCAAAAGATTAAATGTTAAAATTTCATCCATATTGACCATTTTGGGAACGTTCGACAGGTCCGGAGTCATCATTTTTCATCAGAAAATGGATTTTTGGGACTGTACCAAAAATGATTCAAAATGTCAATTGGATCGTGCCTCATGTTGAATAACCACTTTTTAACCCCTCAGAGTGACCAAAATGGCCATTTTTACAGAGTTTAGCTTACTCAAAAGCTTCAATTTTGACCAATTTCAGGCACATAAATGACTTTAAACACACTTATTTTAGTTGAAAAAGTCATAATTCACATCCAACAGTCATTTAGAGTCAAAAGATTAAATGTTAAAATTTCATCCATATTGACCATTTTGGAAACGTTCGACAGGTCCGGAGTCATCGTTTTTCATCAGAAAATGAATTTTTGGGACTGTACCAAAAATTATTCAAAATGTCAAATGGATCGTGCCTCATGTTGAATAACCACTTTTTAACCCCTCAGAGTGACCAAAATGGCCATTTTTACAGAGTTTTGCTTACTCAAAAGCTTCAATTTTGACCAATTTCAGGCACATAAATGACTTTAAACACACTTGATTTAGTTGAAAAAGTCATAATTCACATCCAACAGTCATTTAGAGTCAAAAGATTATATGTTAAAATTTCATCCATAGTGACCATTTTGGAAACGTTCGACAGTTCCGGAGTCATCGTTTTTCATCAGAAAACGGATTTTTGGGACTGTACCAAAAATGATTCAAAATGTCAAATGGATCGTGCCTCATGTTGAATAACCACTTTTTAACCCCTCAGAGTGACCAAAATTGCCATTTTTACAGAGTTTTTGCTTATTCAAAAGCTTTAATTTTGACCAATTTCAGGCACATAAATGACTTTAAACACACTTATTTTAGTTGAAAAAGTCATAATTCACATCCAACAGTCATTTAGAGTCTAAAGATTAAATGTTAACATTTCATCCATATTGACCATTTTGGGAACGTTTGACAGGTCCGGAGTCATCGTTTTTCATCAGAAAATGGATTTTTGGGACTGTACCAAAAATGATTCAAAATGTCAATTGGATCGTGCCTCATGTTGAATAACCACTTTTTAACCCCTCAGAGTGACCAAAATGGCCATTTTTACAGAGTTTTGCTTACTCAAAAGCTTTAATTTTGACCAATTTCAGGCACATAAATGACTTTAAACACACTTATTTTAGTTGAAAAAGTCATAATTCACATCCAACTGTGAAAGTTGAAGAAATTGATGTACATAGACAGCATTCATTCCCCTTCTTCTCCCACTCCTCTCCCTGTGAGCACCATGAATACCGTAAACTATTGACCGTATCACTCTGCCAGTAAGAGCCCATACCCCTATGCATATGTACAGCCAGTTTAGGCACCATGGCCTTTTTACCCATTGGAATCCCCGGCTTCTCTCCTGCGCGTACCTTAAACCCTTTCTCATGCATAGACCATGAAACCCTCTCCCTCTGCGCGACCCTGCTGTGAAAGGCAACTCCCCTGCTTGACCCGCGCGAAACCCCCCCCATTCCTTCTTGAAGAGGCATCCTTCGCCTTAGCTGACGTAGCCCTCCCCAGCTGCACCTGACTGCCCCCGCTCTCTCATGTACGGGTCATAAGATCTCTCTCTCTCTCTCTGTGCGACTCTGACTCTGCGCGCACCCTGACCCCCTCCTTCTCCTCACATGGGCAAGTCATAAACCTTCTTCTTCTGCAAGGCCCTGTCCTTGAGAGTCACGGCCGCGCCTGACCAACACCTCCTTTCCTTCCATGAATACCCCTCTGTTGACGAGCCTTCCCTCCGCGCTCGATTGTCCACGCAGCATGAATACCTCTCCTTTGATGACCCCTTCCTCCGAGTCCGGCTGACCACACGTGTGCGAGGCCATCGCCTAAGCCAGGACATACCATTTACTGCCCTTATTGTATGAAGTCACTCCTCTTCAAAGGACCCACTATTGATCCTAGCCACCCCACCCCCTGGGCTATGATCAGGCGTACACATCCTAAACAGTTGACGGAACACTCAGCTGCGTGATTGCCCTCCCCTCTTATCAGCAGGTCAAAGGGTCCCTATTGTGAACACATGTGGGGTAGGATTGACACAAGGATTATAGGGTTATCTTTCCTTCGCTTCACAATGCTGTGACTGTAATGCCAAATGTTTTGTAAGGTATAAAAGCAAGAGTCTCAGCTCACTTGTTAGAGCACCTCCCGAAAGACACTGTGTTTCGTGTCCGAAATGACTGGCTCTCCTCATGAGAAATAAACTCTGTTCTTGATTCCTGTTTCCAGCGCCCGTCTCTTTATTTGGTAACTATTCGACATGGGAACTAAGAGGCGGTTTGCGCCAGCGGCCTGGGCATCAATAGGATTATGGGCTCATCTTCAACAATTGGCGTCCCAACGCGGGGTCCATCAGTGACATAGGGTCCGATAAGAGAGATCCAGACGAAGAAGTGAACATCTAAATGATCGGGGCATGCCTGCCTTGAGAGGGCCCTCGCCCGGCTGCCGATCGACAGAACTTCACCAATTCTGAACGGACCTCCCTTGAGTGACCTATTGTCCTGACTGGAATCCCACAGGAATGCTACAATGGAGTAAGAGAACGATCGGGCGCTGGAGGAGGAAGTCAAAGAACTGTCCGTATGGTCCGGTCCGGGTAAGATTAAGTAGGGCGTTCTTACGCCTGATTGGTAGGGTGGTTCTATCCACCTGATTGATTGATTGATTGTATTGAAAATCGGTATTTGTATGCCGACATTGTTGGTATTGGTTCATTTAGCTTTGATTGATTGTATTGAAAATCGGTATTTGTATGCCGACATTATTGGTATTGGTTCATTTAGCTTTGAAGGCTACTTGACATATTGGTTCTCTTCTGAGAACGAGACATTCTTTGTTTGCAAACAGCGGCGAATAGGAACGTCGTCCCTCTTTGCAGATAGAGAAGGGTAGGTAATGCAGACTTTTGTCCCCGGTATTAATCCGTCATGCCTACTTTTCTCCCCACTGGATTGTTTGAAGTCGATTAATAATCGATTGTTGTCCTTTGAGATCTTCCCTGTCTACAAACTGAGACGAGTAGAAATATTCTGTCTTCCTTTTTGGATAGCGAAGGGCAGGTAATGCAGACATTTGTCCCCGTTGTAATCCGTCATGCCTGTTTTTCTCCCGACTGATTGGTTGGTTGCCTGGACATTGTTGTTCCAGGAATTGTTTCGTTTGAGGTATTTTCTGCCTGCAAACAACGTGGAGTAGAAATATTCTATCTAGTCTTTGCAAGCAGTAAAGGGTAGGTTATGCCCCTTTGTGAATTCGTCAGTCCTACCCACTCCCCACTGTTTGGGGGGTAGCTCGCATGGTCCGCCCAGGAGACTACCCTTATGGAGGACATATGCTCCCCGCTCATGGGCCATTTAGTGGAAGTAGACCATCTGGTCCGTCCAGGAGGCTACCCTAGTAAGTGGAAGTACATCGCTCGGTCTGTCCAGGATGATACCCTAATGAAGGAATATATGTTCCCCTTTTGATCGATAATCTCGTTCCACCCCGGACCATTTATTGGAGGGAACTCGTCTGGTCCGTCCAGAAGTACCCCCTAGTGAAAAGGACACATAAAAAATAGAAGTGATCACCGTTCCCTACTAACAGAAAACTTTAGCTCGAAACACGCTAAGGAAGAGAAAGAAAAATAATAAAAAGAAATCAGGCTAAGTCAGTAACCCCCTGATGAGCTTTTGACTTCACTAAAAATAAGAAACATTAGAAATAGTGCGTAATAAGAAATATGAAATGGCGAAAAGTTTGACAGCAAAAAATAGCCACGAGGTAGCTAGGCTTCGCTGCCTATTCCTGCTCCCAACATGTCTGCCTCACTGCCTGCCACGCCCAAAATAACGGTCACGTGAAATAGAAACAATTCAATAGGTACCTACCCCCATTCCGGAAGCTCCCGAAGTGCAACAGGTCCGCGGTTACGCCCATCCGGAAGGCGAGGCCTCGAGGCACGAGGGGCCCGCCTGGCCACGGTCAGGAGGAGATGGTGTTGGGCAGGCGGTCTAGAGAATGGCCAGGACCTCTCCATCTCTTCTCTTCTGCTGCCCTGCAGGCCACGGGGGGAGGGAGCTGTCTTGCCTCAGCCGCCGACCACTCCCCACCCCCTCTCTTGCCTGATCTGGCCATCAACGAGGACCGGAGCCAAGGCGAGGTCGGACAACCCTGGAAGTTGCAGATAGTCCCGCCACATGATCTCGCCTGACAGTCCCAGGTGGTCCCGTCACATGCCCTCGCCTGCATAGTTCCAGGTAGTCCCGCCACATGTCAAGAGAAAAGGGGGGGATGTCTTGCCGCAGCCACCGACCCCCCCCCATCTTCAATGGCTGGCACGGCCAATATCGAAGCGACGGAGCCGAAGAACGGCGCGGGGTCGCTGGAAGGGGGAGGTGACACGAACGAGCCTCCCCCACCTCCCTCCAGGTGGAGGCTTCCAGCGACACCCCAATGCTCTTACTTAAAGAGGGTCAACATCAAAAAGCGGTCTTCTGCCCTGGACGGGCACACGTCTGTTCTTCTCCTCAACCTTGAAGATTCTATAAGAGCCGGGGGGCACCCCGATCCCTCCGCATGGGCGCCCCCGTCCCCCTCACTGGGAACCGCGACATCGACGCACTCCTGCCAGCGCCAGCTTCAGTTTGGAAATGGCTAAGGTGCAGCCACGGCACAGACTTGTTCAGTTCCGGAGGAACACCAGAATGACCCGGTAGGAAAATTGTTGCCGCCCTCCCCACTCTTTGACTATCGTTAGACTGTTACCACATGATTCAAAACTTTTTGAACTTCCAACGGAAGGCCCCGGTCCAACCACGAATCATTGGAGACATTCTGACTGTGCTGGAACTCGCCTGACCCCACCCAAAAATGGCGCCGACACAAAATGAAACGTTTTGAATAAACTTTGTTGCACCCTGATTGCGCAGCTTTTTATCCCGAGATATATATACAGTTGTTGGATAATGAAAGTAGATATGAAGGTTATTGAGTATGTGCTTGGACAATGAACTGACTTAGGGTGGGTACTGATTATAAGTTGGAAAATGAATTGGCGTAATTTAGGTAACGAATGAACTTGGATAATGAATTTATGAATTTATTAAAGATGAATTACTGACATGCATCATGCTTGCTCTGTAGGGAAGTTTAACGCGATTTTATTGCACTGCTGCACTTTATGCAATGAACTGCCACCAATTTCGTTCTTCTTATATACAGTTTCAATCTGCTTTGTAGCCGGCCCACCGAGTTGCAGGCCTGTATTTGTACATCAACACTTTTTATTAAAAGTATTTTAAAAGCATGGTTGTAGCAGTTGCATTAATGAGTTTTGGATGTCTTACTACTATGAGCGAAGAATAAGTATGATGAAAGATGTAGATCAAAAGGGATCAGATATCTAGCAGCTACATTGTGTGTCACGGGCAGCCAGAAAAGTGTTTTGGATACCCTTAAAACGACACCACGGAAATGCCACCTGACCGTCACCTTTGCACCCGACGAAGAGGGTTGCGACCAAGTAACTCATGTAGATACGCAGATCGTCAATGATTATCTATCTGACATTACTGGTCCCTCTGGGCTTAAACGCCGAGATGGTAAAGAAAGGCGGTACGTGGAGATAGGTCGAGTAAGTGGTAAGTAAAGGCATTTTCGGACTACTGCATGCTGATGTACTTTGAATGCTGTCCCCCACCCCTTCTTCTTCCTCCCTTCTGCAGGACACGTCAGAACGTCGGCTGAAGTGTGGGAGAGCGACGGTCGAACCACCGACGAAAAGGGAAAGAGGGAATAAGTGTATAGTCCTCATAACGATAAGTTTTAAAAAGACGTAGGCTTAAACATGACTGTTCCTCCTTAGAACATAGCGACTGAGAGGATGGACTGACATAGAAACTGGACAGGTACTGAATGACGAAAAATTGACTAGAAATGACGTGTTAAATAATGTAACTGGACGTTTGACTAGGTAGGGAAAGGACAAAGCAAAATATACGGGTAAGGGTTGCCACGGCACCACCCGTCTAGGAAGTTAGAAATGTTGCTGATGTTCAAAATGCACTGCCCCCCTTTCTCACACTCTTATAGATATAGCCAAGCTGCCCGACTGTTCTCCCGATCAATACTTGCCGTTGCCTCAGCCTGGAGAACTTCCCACCAAAGGAAGGAACTGAAAATGGTTTAAGATCCAACCATGGGTAACTAGCACGACCAGGTTAATTTCTGATCGACCAACCGAGGTGTGAGTATTGGCAATTGGGAACGCTCGCAGACATGACAAGCGAGAAGAAAAGGGAGGGAAGGGTAGAAAGAGCTAAGCACGTAGATAAATAGGATAGTAAAGATACGTAGGATATAATATGAATTTTGTTGGCCACCTGTCGTTTTCTGTTTGTCGTGGATGTCTTATATATGTGTAATACATGTGCCGTCTTCCCTGTCTGAGTTTGTGTGTGTGTGTAATGTACGGATTTATGTCTTCCCTCTGTCTGTATCTGCGTGTCACCTGACCTTTTCTGTCCCGTGTTGTGAGCGCGCTAAATTACCTATTTTCGTACACGTCTCTCTCTCTCTCTCTCTCTCTCTCTCTCTCTCTCTCTCTCTCTCTCTCTCTCTCCACCCCCTTATCTCTCTCTCTACATGTCATACATGTACCGAATGGCTCGTTTAGATTGCGGACGACTCTCGCTCTCTACGAGAGTCTCCCTATTTTCTCTCCTTCTTTTTGGTAAAATTGTGCCCCACCGGCACCAGTCTGATTTGATACATATTGAACGCGAAGGTGTTCAGCGAAATTGACCGAAAACTAAAATTACTGTATCTCGCCATATTACTGCCTCTCCTTTCTGTAAAATGAATGAACTTGAATTGGCTGAGAAGGAAAGGACAGGTAAGACGACTAAAGTCCCCCAAATCTGGCCGTTTATAGGGGAACTGTATGTCAATGGCACCTTATGTCTGTTCTTCAGAGACGAACGCCAACGTCTAGATTGACCCCCAATGCCCAGATTGCCCCATCCCCTTTTGCACCCAAGCGCGAGCGCCCGAAGCATCCCCGCCCCAATTTTGATAGAACCCGGTTGCTGTCCCGGAGATAAACATGATGACCACGAGTAGCTGTTGACCCTCGAGAAAATCTTGTTTTGCCTGACTCTCGATAATGACACCCCCGCCCTGTTTGAAAAGGTTAGCCAGTCCTGAAGGGAAATGCTCCGTAATGTTGAATATGATGTAATGCACAATTGATGGGAATATTATTTATCCTCACTTGAGTTATAAACCGGACAATGAATAAACCTGCCATAAAATCAGTAGGAATGCTGACACATGCACTGCTTGGTAATAGGACCTCTGACTGTGACCAATGAGCGTATCTCCCAAATGCGTAGAATTGAGGGAGGAATTCACATGCGTAGATATCTTCTTTTGCCATTTCTCTAAAACCTTGTCTTGTACCTATTCAAAGATTCACGATCACCGAAGGAGATGGGTCAGATGTGATGTACAGCCCGACTGCGGATCTTGGGACACGTGTGACCTCGACCAAAGGTGGAGCCGCAGAGCAACAGGATACGGGACGAGACCGCAATTTCAACGTGGAAAATGAAAAATGATGGGCCGCCTTAAAGCCCTCCGTCTGCTAACCCACGTGTGCCTGGAGTCTCCGTCCCCCTTCTTTGGGCCCGATTGATGGGCCTGCCTGCTTGTTATCCTTTGCTCCCTTGGTCCCTTTTGTGTGTCCCAGGAACTCTGACCCAACTCCGCCCTCTTACCTATCGACTATTTGAACAACACTCACCCTCTTTTCCACGTGACTTTTTGCCAAGGGAAAGAACCGTATTCCGCTGGGAATAGGGTGCTGCCATAGAACTATGGGTGCCGAGCATAAGGCGCCACCAACCGGATTGTTTAGGGAACAGGACTGTGGTCTAACAGCAGAGGACTGACCGCACCCTGCAACGCGTAAGGATAGAACCGAGCTGGACCTATAGCTCCACCGCCGGTGCTCAACAGCGCCAACGAAAGTACACGGACTAGAGCCTACCAGTGATGGCTCACTGATAAAAAGACACTGGGACGAAGAGATCTTGCATATTGAACTGAATTCCGCTCTCAACTACCTGGTTGAAACTGTTCATTGGTCACATTTTTAAGTTAGAAAAGATTTATGCTATGTAGTGTGTTTAATTGTGAGGAACATAACGAAAATGCAATTTCCTATGTGCTGCATTCTGCCCATCACCTCAACTGTCTATGATTATACGCCAACTGTTAGTATCGACAAAATGCTAATTCATCGACGATGCCTGACTACCTGTAAACCCATCAATTGCAAGAATGATTGCTGTTATGTAAAAAGGGGCGACTGTGAAAGTTGAAGAAATTGATGTACATAGACAGCATTCATTCCCCTTCTTCTCCCACTCCTCTCCCTGTGAGCACCATGAATACCGTAAACTATTGACCGTATCACTCTGCCAGTAAGAGCCCATACCCCTATGCATATGTACAGCCAGTTTAGGCACCATGGCCTTTTTACCCATTGGAATCCCTGGCTTCTCTCCTGCGCGTACCTTAAACCCTTTCTCATGCATAGACCATGAAACCCTCTCCCTCTGCGCGACCCTGCTGTGAAAGGCAACTCCCCTGCTTGACCCGCGCGAAACCCCCCCCCCATTCCTTCTTGAAGAGGCATCCTTCGCCTTAGCTGACGTAGCCCTCCCCAGCTGCACCTGACTGCCCCCGCTCTCTCATGTACGGGTCATAAGATCTCTCTCTCTCTCTCTGTGCGACTCTGACTCTGCGCGCACCCTGACCCCCTCCTTCTCCTCACATGGGCAAGTCATAAACCTTCTTCTTCTGCAAGGCCCTGTCCTTGAGAGTCACGGCCGCGCCTGACCAACACCTCCTTTCCTTCCATGAATACCCCTCTGTTGACGAGCCTTCCCTCCGCGCTCGATTGTCCACGCAGCATGAATACCTCTCCTTTGATGACCCCTTCCCCCGAGTCCGGCTGACCACACGTGTGCGAGGCCATCGCCTAAGCCAGGACATACCATTTACTGCCCTTATTGTATGAAGTCACTCCTCTTCAAAGGACCCACTATTGATCCTAGCCACCCCACCCCCTGGGCTATGATCAGGCGTACACATCCTAAACAGTTGACGGAACACTCAGCTGCGTGATTGCCCTCCCCTCTTATCAGCAGGTCAAAGGGTCCCTATTGTGAACACATGTGGGGTAGGATTGACACGAGGATTATAGGGTTATCTTTCCTTCGCTTCACAATGCTGTGACTGTAATGCCAAATGTTTTGTAAGGTATAAAAGCAAGAGTCTCAGCTCACTTGTTAGAGCACCTCCCGAAAGACACTGTGTTTCGTGTCCGAAATGACTGGCTCTCCTCATGAGAAATAAACTCTGTTCTTGATTCCTGTTTCCAGCGCCCGTCTCTTTATTTGGTAACTATTCGACATGGGAACTAAGAGGCGGTTTGCGCCAGCGGCCTGGGCATCGATAGGATTATGGGCTCATCTTCAACACAACAGTCATTTAGAGTCTAAAGATTAAATGTTAAAATTTCATCCATATTGACCATTTTGGGAACATTCGACAGGTCCGGAGTCATCGTTTTTCATCAGAAAATGGATTTTTGGGACTGTACCAAAAATGATTCAAAATGTCAAATGGATCGTGCCTCATGTTGAATAACCACTTTTTAACCCCTCAGAGTGACCAACATTGCCATTTTTACAGAGTTTTGCTTACTCAAAAGCTTCAATTTTGACCAATTTCAGGCACAGAAATGACTTTAAACACACTTATTTTAGTTGAAAAAGTCATAATTCACATCCAACAGTCATTTAGAGTCAAAAGATTAAATGTTAAAATTTCATCCATATTGACCATTTTGGAAACGTTCGACAGGTCCGGAGTCATCGTTTTTCATCAGAAAATGGATTTTTGGGACTGTACCAAAAATGATTCAAAATGTCAAATGGATCGTGCCTCATGTTGAATAACCACTTTTTAACCCCTCAGAGTGACCAACATTGCCATTTTTACAGAGTTTCGCTTACTCAAAAGCTTCAATTTTGACCAATTTCAGGCACATAAATGACTTTAAACACACTTATTTTAGTTGAAAAAGTCATAATTCACATCCAACAGTCATTTAGAGTCAAAAGATTAAATGTTAAAATTCCATCCATATTGACCATTTTGGGAACGTTCGAC
>NW_028241017.1:0-53466 GCF_964263255.1 Lissotriton vulgaris
ATAGGCATGGATTTTGTAGTTGGTGTCAAACCTTGTTTGACCCTTTTAGCAGTGCTTAATTTGAAAAAAAAAGAAGTGCAGGTGCTGCAAATTTTGCATTCGGAGGCCACCGCACACGTTTTTCTCCAGTGAGCCCCACTTTCAACACTCCCACTGCCTCAGTCTCTATCTTCTAACCTTGATCGGTTGGCTGTCCCCTAAGTCTTTCCTCTAAGAGTGTATCCTCTCACCTCTCTAACTGTTTGCTATCATCTTTGTCACACCTGGTGTGATACCTTATTCCCTGCATTTCTGATTTGCCCTCTATTCATTCTACCCCTGCCCTTTTTTCCTCTTCACTTTTATCCATGCTCTGCTCTCTCTCCCCTCTATCTTGGCTCTTTACGATCACTATTCTAGCAGTGATTTGCTGTGTTTCCATTTTATCATTTGTCTGCTTTTTTTAATCTGTCCTGTCCTCTACATCCTTTCATTCTATCTTCTCTCTTCTTAATGCTCTCTTGTTCACATCATGGCTACTTTCTCTTTGTATCTGATTTGCTTTCCTTTTCTTCTACGTAGCTCCATCTTATCTCTCTCCTCTCCTGTTTCTTTCCCCTCTTTACTCCTGCTCTCTCTCTCTCATCTATAACACTGCTGCTGCCTGTGAACCCTGTCATCAGCCTGTACATGTCGCTGCTATTTTGAACTCTGCGTTTTCCTGTTGTCTTTCCTAAAGAAGAGGAAGATGACATGTGTTTTACTTTCTTACCTACACCGAGTGCAAAAACAAAATGTACACCAAATGAAAATTCTTTTTTGCATGTATTAATCAGTGCAGTATAACTGGGTTATTTGCAGAACAGGTAGCCGCTCGAGCACAGCAGGTGATGTCACTTCTAGTGCTGCCTGTAATTAGTAGGTCCAGGGAAGGCGATGGCATTGGCATCCACTGCTCAGCTTGCTGTGACCCTGCCTGCTATAGCACTTCATTGTTCCCAGCTGTAATGCTGCCAATAGCGGTAAGTATGGCTGTGGTGCCTACTGGACTCAAGCATGCTCGGCAATTACCATACAGGTGATGGCATGGCGCAAAATAGTTGTGTTAGGCCACAGTTGCATCGAGCACGTTGAGGATAGCAGCAATGCAGGGCTGCAAGATATGCTACTCTGGCTACGCAACAAGTGGAAAGTCCACACTTACTTTCATTTATTCTTCCTCAAGATCCCTTACTCCGAAGTTCCAAATGCGCTCTTGCAGCTTCCTTGCCTCAACTCCATCATGAGCCAGCCCCCAGCTACAATTATCCAATGGGAGGCTTAGGCTCAGGCAGTGGCATGGTGCATCAGACTCTGGGAATAGAATGCAAGACATAGTTTGTCGATGACTTCTTGGATTTGTGATCGGCGAGATGACATCATCACTAACGTGATGATACAAAATCATGCCTGCCTGGACAGGCGTATGCTGGCCTGCATATGAACATTTACCAGCCAGTCACCATGCAAAGTATGTTATTCTTTGTATTTTGAATTTGAACAATTAATATTGAGACCACCACCTGCAGGGTCAGAAATTGTTGCCCCAGCCCTGTGAAAGAAGTGCAGGTGCTGAGCACCTGAAAGCTCCTGCTCAAATTAAGCACTGCCTTTTAGGAAAGATAATATTTTGCATAGCCGGCTGTAATTTTGTATATCGTTATGATTTTTTTTTATTGTGTCTCTGACCATTTCCTTGTGGAAAAGTTTACACACCAAACAGTAGCCCTGAGTTGGTTACGGTGGTATAAGTCTGATTGGTGCACTGGGAAAAAGAATGTCAGATGCCATAGGCCTGGTCTGCTTATTATACACATTTATGGCTAAAGTCAGTACTCCTAGCTTGTTTATTGTGAAATGCATTTTTTAAAGCCAGTAGGCCTTTAACTTTGGGTTGTTATCACACTGTGTTAACGTCTATAGACAGGTATTTTGTTAACGTAAAACATTAAGAGGAGGCACTCAATATATCATATTGTAGACGTTGCATTTACAAGAATTTCAATTGAGTTCAATCCCATCAACTAATATCTCTTTCAGTACAATGTTCTCAATCATGATCCATATCATTTCATAAATGTTTAGTCATTACATTGGTAAATCTTTAAGAAATCAGTCCCAGTCAGAATATCAGCAACACAGTATTAAGAGATCCATGCCACTTCAAAATTAAGATTTTCCTTACTGTAAATCCATAAATTCTTTAAAACTAGAATATCAGCCCAGTCAATGCATTTCATCCCACACAAGGACTTCCTTAGGGCTTATTATTCTTCAAAAGGTAAGGAACAAAATACAGGTTTTCTTCAAATTTAGCCACACATCAACAGGTAAGGCTGTGGCGGGTGTGGCCGAGCCACCCAAGATGGTGGACTTAAGCCTCTGAAGTTACGTTGCCAAACCCGCACGCCCATCACCATCCTACCCTGGACACCGCTCAATGGCCACCAGGTGACACATGTGACAGCCTGCGGTCAATGCTGTGTTTTGCTGCCACAGTGGCTGACCCATAGCGGCCCCCTGTAGATGGCACGAGCAGTGTCACGGACGGGGGAACTGTCCTGAGGCCGGGCCACATGAACTGGGGTTGGGCAGGGGGTGGCGGAGATGGCAAGGGATCACCATTCAGTAGTAGCTCCCCCAGCAGGTTTGGCTCTGCCTTGGGCCACTTCGCAACACAAAACCCTGGAGCCATGGAATATGATGGAGAGAGCCCCAAGACCCTAAAAGCAGCCTATCAGCAACAGGTGAGCCACGATGGTGGCACCCTCAGTTGCGAGTACCACATTATTATTCAAAAACAATGGTCTCAAACTATTCTTTTTACTAGAACCAAGTGAATCAAGTAGTTAATTAAACTTTCTCTTATTCAAAGGGCATATACAACAAATTAGCCCGGTCCAATCAATGTAAATTTTATCCACAAAAAACAAAGCAAAAAACAGCAACAGCAATAATTCGAAAATCGTGGGGCAATTTTAATTCAATTCATTGCATTTCTAGCTATCTCATTGAAAAGCATTTGTAGTTGCCCAAAGAGAAATGTGCAAAAAGGTAGAGTTATAGAGTGCTTGATAGAAAAGAATGGAAAAAGCAGCATAAAGTGATATTTACAAATTCATATATGCAAGCAATAAGTTTGTACAATATACAATTCCTTAAAGTCCTGGTGTGTATTATAAGATTTAAACGCAATTTATCTTAAATGGAGACTGTGAGAAGGTGGCCTGATGTGCAGTGCTCACTATTCTAGTGAACACTATGTATCAGTCCAGCAACCCTTATTGATGATTGGTTGTAAGTCAACCTTATAGACCAGCTATCCTAGTAGCATGGATACGAGCAGTCTAAGGCTAAAGACTCGAGAGGGCGTGTTAAGCCAGCTGTTTACCACACATATACCCCTTGAATACCCAGTGAAAGGACACCACACAAGTGTTATGAAAATAAACAAGATATTTATTAAGAATCACAACAGCCCTGTACTCTTTATGAGGACAGGGTACTAAGCACAAAACAAAACTCTTACGAAAATACTTAAGTTAGCACAGTATATACAAATGCCCGAGGGGCACGGAAAACCATATACTCTGAAAGTGGAATGCGAAATTACTAGCAGGTAAGTACAGTACTAATAGGCTTAGGAATCGCTAGGACTTGACTATAGAACCTTCAGATTACTTATAGGAGGCCTAGGGGACTCGGGTGCAGAGTGTGCACTCTCACGCGTGATGCGGGACAAAGTCTATGGTAGCTAGTAATGACAAAGTTAGTGTTCTCGGGCGAACCCGACCTGGTAGGAGGAAAACGAAAGTGGATCCTGACCCTTGGATAGGGAGGCTATGCTGGGGCACCGAAATGCCGAAGTTACCTAGCCCAGGGGCTGCAGCTGCATAGGTCTCAAAAGACGTCGGGAATCCTCGTAGACGGACCAGGAGCCTGGAAGAAAGAAGTTGCTGGCAGGCGACCAGTGAAGAAAGTTCGATGGATCCAAGCCTGGATCGAAGGAAGATGACACCTGAAAGCAGAGGGGACCAAGTTCGAGACTACTAGCCAGTAGTCAGGTGGCACCAGGAGGGCACCGGATGGTAGTCACCTCGACTAGGTGAGTGGGTGACGCTGTGCTCGCAGATCTCACGGACCAGGAGGCGTTGTCGGCGACCAGGATGGAGGAGCGAGCTGTCCCACGAAGATTGAAGCTGTCGGCGTCGCTGGACCCAGGATTGGGCAACAAAGCCTTGGCAAATTCAAGCCCACGCGGTGGACTCAAAATGGCGTCTGGAGTGGACCAGGAGGGTCCGGGGTGCCTCTCTTGAAGAAGGAAGCAAGGGCCAGTCTGGAGCAACCAGACCAGCAGCAGTGATGTCGTCGGGCGTCGTGAAGAAGGCCACAAGCCAGCCGGCTGGTAGCCACACAGCGCGGTGAGCACGCAAAAGCAGAAGGGCCCCACGCAGATCGTGGAGATGCTGGAGGGCTGATCTTCGGTGCTGGAGCTGCTCAGGGTTGGGGCTTCTCGGACCCCAAAGCACTCACCAGTGGAGCACACGGTGGGCTTGTTGCAAAGAAGTCGTGCAGTCTTGGCGATCGTCGGTCCCTCGAGGTCTCGTCGCACTCACGGTTCTCAGCTTTGCTGTAGAGGTGAGTAGAGGTCAGAGGTGCCAGGGAAGCCGGGTCTCGTCGAGCTGGGTCGTCGCATTCGTGAAGAAGGACTTGCAGCAGACCGCAGTGTTCTTAGGATGGTGCCTGCGGATGCAGGGTGACTACTCCTTAGCCACAAGGGAGAATCTTGAAGAAGGAAATCTTGATGTCTTTCGCAGAAAGTCGTGTCTTGATTCCAAAGATGATCTAATTTGAACAGGGGGCCCGCTCCTATCTTTATTCTAAAAAAGGGGGCTGACCCGGTGACTAGGTCCTGCCTATGGGTGGGACTAGGAGGGGGGTGGTTACACCCCTCTCCCATGCCGGACTTCCCCAGGCCAGGGGCTGGTGTGCCCCTGGAACTGGTTCTGACTGGCCTATGCGTAGTGAGCACCGGGGTGCCACTCAGCAGTCACCTTCCTGTAAAGCCCTGCCTACCCAGGATACACAAAACCATGTCTGGGACGGTGCTGGCACCGCCCCTGACAGGAAACCCTTTGTCCAGGCTCCCCTCGCTGGAAGGACTCCCAGCTGCAGGGGGTCAGACTCGTGTCTGTGGTGGCAGCATCCATTTTGTGGAGCTGAGGCTTCGTTTAACTTTAACCGGGGTTCACAGTTACATACATGTTGTGTCCCTCTAGAAGGGTGGAATGCTAACCCCGTCGCCAGAATTGGCGAGGGGTTAGTATTCCAATTCGTATGACACCTTACTTGACATGTTTTGATAAAGCAATACCAAAGATAGCATTTAACCGCGAGGATTATAATGCACTTAAGAGTATATGGTATGCGATATCATGGAACAGCTATTAGGACTTGATTCCGCAAGCTGCAGACAGGCTCAGCTCATGCCAGAGCACCATCTCACACGATTCCAAGCACTCTGCCTTCAGGATTGTTAAGGCCTGCCATAGGAGTGACTGATAGGAATCTGTGTGTCCATTTTAGGGTTAGATATAGGTATACTATATCTACAGCAAAGGGTGATTACACGACTTTGCCCCAGCTGTCATGCAGCCAGTTGTGTCAAATTTAGGAGGCCAGCCAGGGGTGGCATAATACATGCTTCAGCCCCTGGTAGGCCCTGGGTACACCTATGCCCTGAGTTACAGGGTCTGATAAGGTGGCCCAGTACCAATTGGAAATGTACCTAAGGTACATGGAATCCATTTTACAGAGAGAGCAGTAGGCCTGGGGTCCTGATTGGCAGGATCCCAGGTCGACTATGTCAAAAACCAGCTAAAACACAGGGCAAAAAAGTTGGGGGCAACCATAGTCAGGAGGTACCTTCCTACAGAGACATTGCTTCCAAACTTGTATTGCACTAAGGAATGTGTAACACCATCCAGGACAAATTAAAGCGTCGACGTTTCGACTCGTCTTGGGGCCTTGGGTGATTTAGACCGTGGCCATGCGAGTCTTCATCAGGACTACAAATTTGGGCAACCAAAGGAGCAGCATAAGCCCCAATGGTAGTCGGAAAAAGAACACTTTGGTTCTTAGCTCTTGTTCCACTGGTAAATAAATTAATACCTTAGGGTAGGGCGTGGCTGATGTTATTAGTCCTCCAATTTTTAACTTGAATTCACTGCAGATTCGAATTCAAGTGGACCCAGTAATGTAAAGGTAAGCTTGCCTGTGGGTCAACGTGGTTTATTGGCATACGCTTGCTTCAATCCAGTCAAATAAGGGTATGTCACTTCCAATTTAGTCAATGCTGGTCGCACCCATTCAGTATCAGACGTACGTGACTGCCTCGCTAGTCAGTATCGTCTCCCAAACGTTCCCAAACGTTCGACATGTAGCTCAACGCGCCGTGTTGAGCCACATGTTGAACGTTTGGGAGACGATACTGACTAGCGAGGCAGTCACGTACGTCTGATACTGAATGGGTGCGACCAGCATTGACTAAATTGGAAGTCACATACCCTTATGGCCTGGGCAGATCAACAGTATGGTCCTGCGGCAGCCATCTTAAGGGCCCAACTCGGTCTCAGCCTAAGACGAGGAGAAAGAAACACCAGCGGTTCCGCACCAGGACGTTCCTCAGCAGATCATTGAGGACATGCGACGGGCCCTGCGGGTGGCTGCAGACATTGCACCTAGGAGTGCTACTACTGAGGTTAAAAAAGGCCCTCACCTCTTCACCATAGATGATGATACCATCTTCTCTGAGGACTCACAATGTGGCTCCCCGAATTCCTCCGTGCGCCCATCACCGTCGGCAGATGCTCACACATGATTGAGATGAACAGTTTTTTCCTGTTATGTTGTTTATAATGGCTCTTAATGTCTCCTGTTCATGCCAATGCTACATTGCACTCTCACTCCCGCTTCCCCTTCACCCTGCTCGTGTTTTTCAATACATTATGCTGCAAGTACGGAACCCTATTCTAGAGAACAATGGTCCCTATTTTTGGAGCAGAAATCACAATCATACAATAATCATACTCTAAATAGCTAGTATGTCTTTTGTCCAGCCGGACAAGAATTTATTTTTCAAATAAGGGTGAAAATAAGGAGGTGTTTCAAACACTACATGACAAGTGGGCACAGCCTTGACCCACAGAACATTGAGACACAACAACGAACACAGAATGGCCAAAGGGCAAGGTAAGATATGTCTGTACACTTGTGTTTTAGAATTTTACAGACTTAAATCATTACTTTATACATCATTGCACATTACAATATTGCTTAGTCATATTGCATATGGCGTATGGGTGTCGACAACGTTTTGATGCCAGCACTAGATACTAGGCATCATCCTCAGGACATTTAGATCAATCATTGTTGTCTTAATTAATACAATTACACAGTGCCTTTAACGCATTACTGTAGTGATATTGCAAGCACGCATGAGAGCGGGTGCCAAGATTTGCGGGTAATGCAATTACAGGTGCGGTTGCTCACATTTAGTAAAGGGGTCAGCAATGGGACCGTAGAGGTTTGGAAATCCCGCTCGTGTGGAAAAATAATCGGTTCCAAAACAAGTGCGGGATCGCACTATTTTTTGAGGCAGGAGCACAATGGCGTCCTGTATCTGGAGACCAATTGACATACCTTTTTGATCAGGTATGTCAATTGGTCTCCAGATTGTGCACGCTATATACAGGATTAGATGACATTAAGTCACTCGAGCCAAGTTACTGAAACATATGAACGGAAGCTAATGCAGTTATTTACCAGTAGTGAAATTCGTAAATAGTCTACACTGGAGTATACTTCTTTATTTCTTTATTGCCTCTTAGCTAAAATGAAGCTAATTCATGCACGCTATGACATTTTAAGGAATATGTTCTCGTTTGGTTTAAAAATTATGTTTATTCATTTTATGAGACTTAGACATGTGAAGCCCAGTCTATCTCTTTAGGAGGACTAAAAATTTCCGAATATCTATCACTATGATCCTGATGCAGGTTCCATGTGGCGCAGGGCCTTACACCGTGACGTATCTCCATAGATGCGTCACGTTGTAAATGCCTCATAGGGATGCGCCACGTTTACGCCGCCTTGCCTGACGCAACAGCGGCGTAAACGTGGCTCAAGGGCCTCATAAATCTGCCCCTTCGTACGTTAGGCATGATTCAAGATAAGCATGTTACCCACAATAAGGTCAAATGCATTTAGACAAGCAATCAGCAATTTTGGAAAATATGCCCTATTTGAACCTGGGGCACAGATTTGACTGCACTCCTATTAGATTGTATACAGTATTCTCGGTATACCGCAGAAGTGGTGAGCCCTTATTGCAATAACTGCACGCAAGGCGCTTACCCACTTCGGAGTGGCCCTAGGGTAAACCTGAAGGAACGATCCTTGCTGGGGCTTAGCCCCTGGACTTTTCCGGGGCTGGAGCCGTACAAGAAGAGCATTGACAAATCCTGGTGAGGCTGTTAATGGATAACAAGCAGGGACTCTTTCAACCCCTCCTGACCATGAGGTAATTGATGTTATCCCCCCGCCAGGGTGGCGTGCAGCTCGAGGGGACCCTCGAGTCTGATGTCACTCACAGTCCTTCAGCCTCAGTGACAGAGAGGCAATGCATGGGTGGAACGAGTCTGATCCCGGCCGGGGCTTCTCCTGCAGGGATCACAAAGTCTTCGGTCACAGCCAGATCACGTGGGTCTTGGCTCCCAGAGGGGGCGGAACAAAAGAGTGGTAACATGGCCAGGGGCTTCTGCACTGCCTAGGCAACGCCCTTTGGCCAGGCTACAGCTTGCCAATCTCACATGGAGAGCGGCAGCAAGACATGTGATGCTGTTCTGGCAATGCACAGAGTGCATGGCACATGCTGAGACCAATAACTTCCTCCAAAGCATACACCCTTCAGGTTTGAGGTGGCATAAAGCACGTTGCATGCGCTATACTTAGAAGCAAAGAGCAGGTACTTGTAACTCTTCACTGACGCACCCTCCTGATGGACTCACAGACGGCAGAGTCCCACAGCAAAGGGATTGGGGGTGCAATCTTTTCTGGCCCTGAGATCGCAGAAACAGAGGGCAAGCCAGCATGCCCTTGGAGAACACTGAAAGCATAAGCAGGGAGCATTCAGCAGGCCAGCACATAAGGCAATTTGCAAGGTGGCAGTCCCCTTTGCACCTTAGCACTCAGTAGGTAGATCAACACACCAAAGCATGTGTCCAAATGGTGGTTCCTCCTGGTAGCACAGCAATGTGCTGAATGTAGAGCCAGCAGCATCTGGTTACAAGTCCTATGCAGTGTCTGGTTAGACCAGAGTCAGGGAGCAACAGACAGCAGGGCAACAAACAGAAAAGCACTCCAGATGTGTCCTTTGAGCGGTAGAGCAGTCCTCTGACAGAGTTTCAGTTCCAGATCCAAATGTGCTTCAGCAACATGGGGTCAGAGCCCTGTACTTATATTCAAAATGTCTTTGATGTAGGGGGTGACTTCACAAGAGATCTTAGAAATGCACAAACATTCCTTTCAAGCCAGCCCTGGCTCCAGACATCAGTGGGGGGTAAATCATCCCTTTGTATGAGGGCAGGCCACAGCTTATACAACTGTGAAAACGCCCTCTCCAAGTCCAGGAAGACCACCAGTATGCAGACAAATGGACCCAACCTTTCCTGTGTGATGGATGCCTGGAAAGTATGCACAAAGTGTAGCTGTCACCCAGACGTGGATTGAAGTTGGGCCGCAAAGCACAAAGAGTCATAAGCACAGAGAAATGCCTACTTTCTAAAAGTGTAATTTCTAAAATAGTAATGTAAAATCCAACTACAGTTGTAACCAGGATTTATCACCACTATTCTAAACATACCAAACTTGTCAGCTCCACTCTTTTCTGATCAGGAATTACCACATAAGAATATATAAGAACATTCAAAATGCTAGCCTATGGGAGGAGTAGGGCTCACAGCAGTGAAAAACAAAATAGGATGTTTGTCAGTATGCCACACATAAAGAAACAATTCCTACCTTTTACTTACACAGCACCCTGCCCATAGTGTTACCTATTTTAGGGGTGACGTATTTATAGTAAAAGGGGAGTGTACAGCTTGGCAAGTAGTCAAAGTAGCAGTAAAGTGCACATGCAGGCACTGCAGTGGCAGGCCTGAGACATGTTTGAAAGTCTATGTCTGTGGGTGGCACGAGCTGTGCTGCAGGCTCACTAGTAGCATTTAATTTTCAGCCCCTTGGTATATGGAATGCCACTTTACAAGGGACTTACAAGTAAATCAAATATGCCAAACAGATGTAAAGCAATCATACCATGTTTAGAGGAGACAGCACATGCACTTTAACACTGGTTAGCAGTGGTAAAGTGCCCAGAGTTCTAAAGCCAACAAAAAGAAGGTCAGAACAATAGTCGAAGGAAGGCAAAAAGTTAGGGCATAACCCTGCAAAAAGGGCCAGGTCCAGCACTCACCCTCTGATAGCTTGGCATACAACAGTAAGGCTTATCTAAAGAGGCAATGTGTAAAGTATTTGTGCAACACACACACAGTAACACAATGAAAATACCACAAAAAGACTCCACACAGGGTTGGACCAATAGACAATAATGTTATGAATAAAACGAGACCAAAACTACAACAATCCAATAAGTAGAACTGGAGTAATGAATTTTTAAAGATTAAAGGAAATATAGTGCTTAGAGTTATAAAGCGCCAACCGGGGACATCTAGTAGTGCTTGACCAGAGTAAATTCAAATGTTCAGGCTGACTGCGACAAAGCGTTGTTCGGACACAGGGACCAGCCTGGGCCCGCTGAATACAGTATTTTTGGAGAGGCTGCGTCAACGTCGAGGACAAGATACGAGGAGCAGGAGGGAGGTGATGCGTCGTCATCGATCAGAGGTATTGGTAGGCGATGCGTCATTGTTGAGCTGCGCACTCAAGGATAGCTTTGTCGTCAAACAACACTGAAGATGGCGGCGCATTGTCGTCGACCCTTGCACTCGGGGATGCATTGGCATCAAGCAGCACTGAAGATGGGTAATGCGTCGCCATCAGGTGAAATCCGAAGTGGGCAGCGATGCATCAGCATCAAGAGTTGCAGCACTGACAACCTCATCTTCATGGGCCCAGGACTTTATTGGCACCATTTAGCAGGGCAGGGACTCACAGATGGTAGAGTCCAATTGCTGTTGCAGGAAGTCGTTGATGTCCCTGAGATTTCAGAACGAGGGAAAGCCAGCATACCTTTGGAGTCACTATGGGATCAAGTGAGATGGGTCCAGTCCTTTCCTTAGAGGGCAGAGGGTAGCAGGCAGCAGGGCAGAACACCAGACCAACAAAGAGGGTCTTCCAGAGCAGCAGTCCAACAGAGTTACAGTCCTTGTAGCAGCACAGCACTCCTTCCTCCTGGCAGAGTTCTTCACAGGTCCAGTAGTCTCCAGTTTGGTGGGTTCAGAGACCCAGTACTAACACCCAGTTGTGCATTTGAAGTGGGGGTAACCTAAAAGAAGAGTCTTTGAAGTACACAGAGGTCTTTTCTTCCCAGCCCTGTCTCCAGACGGGATAATCAGCCCTTTATATGGAGACAGGGCTCTGTCTATTCAGGTGTAAGTGTCAACGCCCCTTCCTCTCTTCCTGCCCAGGAAGAGCCATCAGAATGCAAATGAGTACTCAGACACACCTGATCTTCCCGTGTTTGCGGCTGTCTATATGGAATTCATAAAGTGAAGCTGTCACCCACCCCAGACGTATATTGGAGACAGGCTGCAGGCACACAGAACTGTAAAAGCAACTTTCCCACTAAAGAGGTTTTGTGAATACCATTTCAGTGATATAAAACATGACACAGCTACTCCTCCTTTCTGATCAGGAATTACCGCTTAAAAGTGTATTAAGGAATTCCCAATGTTAACCTATGAGAGGAGTAGGCCTCATAGTAGTGAAAAACGATTTTAGGTGTTCTTCACTACCATACATGCATAATTTACCAGTACATGCCCTACCTTTTACTTACACAGCACCCTGCCCTTTTGGATACCTAGGACCTACCTTAGGTGAAATAAAAGGGGAGTTTAAGGCTTGGCAAAGGGTTTTAAATGCCAAGTCGAAGTGGCAGTAAAACAGCACACACAGGCTATGCAGTGGTAAGCTTAAACACTGTCTAAATGGCTAATTGTGTGGGTGGCACAATCAGTGGTGCAGGCCCACAAGTAGCATTTCATTTACAGGCACTGGTGTGTATAGTATACCACTTTATAAAGGACTTACAAGTAAATTAAATATACCAATTGTGTATACACTAATGTTACCATGTTTAGAGGTGAAGCACTTGCACTTTAGCACTGGTCAGCAGTGATAAAGTGCCCAGAGTCCTAAGGCCAACAAAAAGAATCAGCAGAAAGAGGAGGTAAGCAGGCAAAATGTTTGGGGGGAGACCACACTAAGTCTGACAGGTCAAACACCCCTTTTGCCAGAGACTTAGATTTATGGGATTTACTAGCATTCCGAGTCGTGACCAAGTCAGTGAACATGTCTGCCCGGCAGGAGGGAGGTTGCTAGATATTAGGTGACTTATATCCCAAAGAGGAGTTTCTTACATTTGAAGCATAACAAGAATGCTTTCACATAGGACCAGGGCAATTTGTACAACGTGCCAGTATAGCAGCCATAGTTAGGGATATATGGCCCACCTTCCCGCAGGCTGCATGCACGTCACTCACTTTTTGGGGATTGCTGAACCTGGGTGGGGGTCGCCACTTGGTCTCCTATTTATAAAGAACCATGATGACATGGGCGATGTTTGTCGGCAGAAGGGCTGGAAAATGGAGTTAAATGTTGTGCAATTATTGCTGCTATTTGCTAAAAGGTGAGTAGCAATAACCTGGATGGGTCAAACTGGGCCTAGTATGGAGAGATGGGTGGCGGATGTTATTGAGAGGGCGGTGGCTGCGGAGGTGTGTTTAAACCAATGCAGACGCGATGAAAAGATGAAGGAGGACTTAGGGGTGTGGGTGGAACTCCTGGCCAGATTTATAGACCCAGGGGCACTCCAGTACCCTGATCTATGGAAGATAGTGAATCTACCGACCTGGCTGATGGCTGAATCATATCATTGTTGAGAAGGAGTCCAACTGGGGAGTAATGCACATGTTATGTTGATCGACACAAACTGTTGTTGACAAAATCAATAAATAACGTCTATAAAAAAAAAATTCTTAAGAGGATACAACAGCTTCCCAGGCAGTGCTAATGGCCTGATTGCTTGCTGCTCATTTCCTCTGAAGGGCGCTGCATCCCGCATGGCCAATTCCTAAACTTGCTGTCTTTGATGCAGCATTGTTCTCCTATTCCAAGATGACCAACACATTGGTTCTAAACATGGTGGTCATGCTGGAACTTTAAAACAATGATTGACTATGCACAATACCACTGCAAGTAGGACACCTGCTGCTATGTTTAGTTTTGTTGTTGTTAGCATATTCCTGCTGTGTTTAGATGGCAGTATGCTTATTTGTTCTACTTGCAGTTGTTTATTTTATCTTATATATATTTTTGAATTTGTGTGTGTTTTTTGAGTTTTTTTTATATTTGAATGCCTTCAAATTGTATGATATCTTGCAAAATGATTTATGTATTTGATGATCATAGGTCTGGATGGAGTCTTTTTTAACCTTATGTATGTAATTTTAATATGTTTATAGAATATATTTGTTACGAAAATAAATGAATATTTTGTAAATCCGTATTTGTAAAGCGCAAACTACTCACCCTTACGGGTCTCAAGGCGCTGGGGGCCGTCGTGGAAATTAAGTGAGCTATTGCCCAGAGTCACATGGTGCTGAGCGGAGCTGCCGCCGGAGCCGGGGATCGAATTGTATACCCTGTGCTTCAAAGTCAGCTGCCCTGGCCACTGCACCACACCTCACCACTGAGCAAACATAGGGAAACAGAGTCTACTTTTGTATATATTGTTTAATTTTATATTTCTTTATACATTGCTGATGCTTGTCTAAATGTGTACCAAATACTGTTGTTTTGATAAGATAATTCCGGGTTCCCAAAGGATAGGAAGCACAAAAGGGATATGTGTTGTTCTTTACCTGTAAACTACCCTGTCCCTTTTTGGCAGTAAAGGGTGTCTCTCCTAGTGTTGTGAGTTATTTGTGGTTGTATCACAGGGTGAATGCAAGAATGAGTCAGTGGATGGGTGAATGGATGCATGTGGGCACGGAAGAAGGACGGAGTGCATGTATGATGTTTTATCAAGTACTTAAACCCATCGAGGAGGCAAAAGGAACATTCATTCATAAGCCAGACCTATTGGCCTTGCCAGTGCTGGTTAATAAACATAACTCTGCACAGCATTCACCCCCTTCTGCAACACATCTCAATAACTTTGGTCCTTGCATGCCTTCCACGAAATAAATAAGAATCCTGCTCACTGGTGTCTGATAAACAAAAAATATGTGACAAGGTCGCAAAGAATCAATTCCTGCAAGATCATTTACTAAGAACCCTGAGAAGAGGTCCAAAGCTGAGTCAACATGAAACCCATGAGACTAAAGGTCAGGAATGAAATACATTTGCTGCCGGACCACAGAAAATACCTGGATTCATCAGTCAGTAGAGCAGACTTCAATGCCATCAACCGCCAATGTAGAATATGACTGCAACCCAGTTCCATTCTCAGACTATATTACTCTCCGCAAACACCAAAGTGAATGCCACTATGTCTGGATGCTCTGGCGCAAACAATATTGACTGTTAGTCACATTGATGAAGTGGCCTGTGACATAAAAGGTGCAGAATTACTCAAACTTTGCACCAGTGAAATGATTTAAAGCAGTGCAAAGTCTTTGAAAAGTATTTACTTTTCAGGACACAGAGGGCCATATTTACAAGGGGATTGCGCCACAGGAACCCCACTTTTGCCAACGTTCCGGTGGCTGCTGAAGCAAGAGAGTAATCGCACCCCAATTGGAGCCATATGCACACCGGAGGGGACCCTGGTGTTTACACAGCGAGAGATCCACAAGGTGATGACAGATCATTGCACACAACTATACCAATCCAGGGGGTGCTGCTCAGGTCCTGATCTGGAGAGATTTCTAGAACCTGTGCAGCTGCCCACAGCCTCAGAAGCACACCAGGAGGCATTTAATAGTCCCCTCACCTTAGAGGAACTCGAGGAGGCGATTGGGTCTATGGCATTTGAGAAAACGCTGGGGCCGGACTGCCTACCCGCTGAATATTACAAGGCTTACCAGGAGTCTTTGGTGCAACGTCTACACACCCTTCACACCACAGCTTTGGGGGAATGCTCACTGCAACCCTCGATGAGTGAGGCCTACCTGGTGTCCTTGCTAAAACCATACAGGGACCCCACAGTTCTGGGATCTTACAGACCTCTGGTGCTACTTAACACGGATTATAAGATATTTGCTAAAGTGCTAGCGGAGCGATTGGTGCTGGTGGTCCCCAAATTGGTTCACGACCACCAATATTTCTGACCCCATACCAATATGCAGAGCTACCAGGCATATTCACGTTGGCGATTGAGCCCCTAGCGGCAGCATTGCGTACAGCGCTGTTAGATGGAATACCCCTGGGTGATGTGGTGCACCAAGTGTCGTTGTACGCAGACGACCTCCTGGTCTTCGTGGCAGACATAGAAAATTTACCAGTCCAGATGGCACATACACTGCGTAACTTCGACGCCATCTCGGGACTCAGAGTAAACGCTAGCAAGTCCTGTATTTATGCATTCGGGGAGGGAAGCCAAGATCCGGGTTATACTTTGGTACAAGGGTGCAATGGAGGGAAGACACCTTCCGATACCTGGGAATCCAGATATACCGTCAACCGACAGACCTATATGACGGCAACCTGGGAAAGGGCTTAAAAGCAATCAAGTCAAAGGTACACTTTTGGAACACGCTCCGGCTAATGGTCACTGGCAGGGTAGCACTATCCAAGAGGGTGATCCTCCCCCGTCTCCTGTATTATTTTGCTAATCTACCTATATATGTTCTTGCCTCCTTCTTTGCTACACTCACTAAACTATTCTTGGACTTCCTTTGGGGGAACGCTCAACACAGAATGGCCCTAACAAAATTGTACCTGCCTACCGACCAGGGGGGTCTTGCCGCGCCGTGTTTTGAGCACTACTATTTAGCTGTATAACTGCAGTGGATAGCCCGCTGGCTTGCAGATAGGGGTCGTGAAGACACTGCAACCACACTAACTTCTCGCCCCCTGGAGCAAATAATCAAACTCCATTCGGCCACTAAAGCCGCAACACCGGCGCCGTTCCATCTGGCGGTGGCGTACAAATGCTACCACTGTAGTCTTTATCTCACCAGAGCGCTAGTCCCCTATGCACCGGCAAAACCATTGGAGGATTCCCCTTGTGGGCTCCTGGGTACTCACATCTCTTGCGCTCACAGAATTGCGAGAAGTCGACATACAGACTCTGGGAGATCTGATCAGCATGGCATACTTACCATATGAATCCCCAGTAGAGGACGTGGGACTGCCACCCGGGCAATTCCTGAGGCACTAATCGCTGGTTGCGACATCAACTGCTAGATGGGGGACATGACCACGGAGCCGAGCCAACACCTCACTATACAGTACCTCCACGTTATGGGGCATGGCAGGCATTTGGTTCGCTGGTTCGCGGCGTCACTCCAAACACATGCAGCGACAAGTCTGGATCCACCCCGCTGCAAATGGGAAACAGATCTAGGGTGACAGCTGGAGGACAGGCAATGGGAAAAGATAATAAAGAGCCCAGTACGTATACCTAGAAACATGTGGTTCAGACACATACAACTCTTCATAGTCCACAGAGCATATCTTATACCCGAGAGATCAACAGGTACTTCCACCGCAAGGATGCAATATGTCCTCGTTGTGCCGAACCAGGGGCTGGAATGATACACATGCTGTGGAGCTGTCACAGAGTACATACATATTGGCGCGCAGTTAGTGGGCTATTACACGCATGCACAGGCCACGACATACCCTTTAAATGGACTGTTTACTTATTACACCATTTCCGTAGAACCCCGGCCACAAAAGTCACATCTCGGTTCCTTGACTTGGGATTGGTGGTCGCCAAGCGGCTCCTAACTAAGCGGTGGAAGGCACAGGAACCGCCCCATGTACGTGCATGGAGGTACTCGCTTTTAGCATGGGCCAAAGCAGAGGGAATCACCATCCTGCAGGAAGAAACATTGGGGCTGCAGAAGGAGCTCATAGCAGCCCAGTGGAACGATCTGCTCTGGGCCTTACAGCAGACGGAGGAGGACAGCCCTGAGGGACAGCCCGAGGATGTGGGATGCAAACCCTCAGTGAGTGACGGGTGCCCCGCCAGTATACAACCGTAATATCATATTGTTAGACCCGTCTGCTTCTGAGAGTCCCCTCACCACTATGATTTCTTTTGTTCCCCGTACCTCCCAGAATTTGTCGTTTTTCTTTGTCTGCCAGGACTTTTTATTTGCTGTTTCATGGGGCTAGATGTTCCTTGACGCCCAGTTGCTCACAAGGTTTTTGGCACCTATTTACAAGGTGCCTGGCGGAACCTGTGGCATTACAAACTGGGGTTGTCAACCTGTATGAATGGCCCTAAAATGGTGGACACCCTTTTCCCTCATGTGAGTGACTCCCATTGGAGCCTCCCTGAACTCTGGCCTTTTGAGGTTTTGGCGCCCTTTGTTTGCCGCACATTCCTGATAGGAATCCCTTTGTTTTCCTCAGATACACAAAATGGCTGCTCTAGAGCCACAGTACGGTGGCTGCTAGTGACCAAGATATACCTCAAAAGTGCCAAGGCAATTTCACAGCCAGAAAAGGTTCTAGAACCTTCTGGCTCGTGCCAGCACCCCAGGGCACTGGCTATAAAAGGCCCAGTCCCTGGTGGCCATTTTATAAAGAAGAAAAGAAGAAGGAGATTCCATACTTGACACCAGATTGACACCTGCCCTGTTGACCCCCTGAGGTGGCTCGTAGCATAGGCAGTAGAGTAGCAAAGGTTGCTGGTGTTGTTTCTGACTGGCGTTCCAGTCAGCTGCGTGAGTGATGACCTTGCGCCTACAGTGCCTGCCCAGCAAGTGCCTCATTGCCCCAAAGACTGTGGCCATACTTGTAGTGCCTCCCCGCCCCCCCCGGTGGTGATATTGTGACTGATACTGCGTGTCGCGAGGCGAGAGCAAGTTCACCGCGACCGCGATCTTCAGAAGTGCCCCCTTCACGACAGGCGCCTCCAGGGGGGAGCTCGGACGTCTCCGAGCCCACCGCCGTAGAGCGCTTCCTGTGCGGACTGAAGGTGAGGTGGTGCGCCGGGGCGGGGAAAGGCCGGCCTTCATTGGGTGAGACTAGCATCTCTGCCCCTTCCCCAGTGAGCCGGAAGCTGTAGCTGTGGGCGGGATCCACTCCGTATGAGTAAGTCGGAGGGAGGACCGTGGAGCCCCTGAAAACCCTGTCGCTAGCGTGAGAAGTGCTGTTCCCTGACTGAATCGCTTACCGATTGCAGCCGATGCGAGGTGGGCCCGTTTCTTCAGGTGGGGTGCAGCGTTGTGAAGGAACTGTGAAACGGTATTAATTTGACTGAGCGCAAAGGTTGTTTGACCCCTCCGGCAGCCAGTTCGTCAGTCTAAAGACTTTGAACTGGTGCCGCCTGTGTGCTAGCGGTGTCAAAGCTGCAGGCGCGCATAGATTCCACCGGCAAGCAGAGATCTCATCCCGGTGGCAGCGGAGTGCAAATGCTGTATTCACTGTGTTTCCTTGCCTTTTAGATACACGCGCATTACTCCCTGAGTGAACCCTAAAGAGTCTAAAGCTTATTTTGTGCCTAGGGAAGCCCGTACTCATTATCCTTGAAACCAACGTGAACTGTAAGAGTTATCTTTCCAAGCTGAAACGTATTGCAAGTGTAATCTTCCTAAAGCATTTAATTGGTGGCAGCGATACCAGAATGAACATGTGGCTATTTATTTAAATGAACCAGTATTTATTCTGCTATATAAAAGTGATATATATTTGTGATATTTATTCCTGATATTTATTCTATTTATCTTGCTATTTATTCCTGAAGATCTATTTACAGTATTTATTTCAGTAATTGAATCCCAGAGATTTGTGACTAAAGAAATGTGAATGTGCTTTCCCAACTGAACCCTATTTACAACAGAGAACTTTTACATAAAGGAATCGTATTTTTCTACAGCAGTGGTGTGGTGTCCTTCTTTTTGGTGTGACTGCACAGGGAGTTATTATTGGGTCAGAGCCGGCTTAACACTAAAGCCTTCACTTGCCTTGTCACTTGAGCCAAGCTACCCCCCTTTGTGCTGGGCTTGCCCATCGCAAGTCCAACATAAAATTGGTGCTCAGTGGGTGGGATTACGAGCTGTGCTTGTTTTGTACCCCATAATAATTCAGTGTGCACCACAGGTACACACCCAGAGTTTTCTCCCAGCGGCCCTCTAATCCAACATTTTGCTTTTTCTAAATTCTTTTCTGGAGGTGGGTGGAGGTGACCCTCAGAGTTTCCTATCCTTGTAACCTACTTCGGGGTGGTTGTCCACACTTTTCACTGACAAGATGGAATTCGAAATGTCAGAGCTGGAGACCTATACTGTGGCACAGCTCAAGGATTTCTGTCAGGAAAGGGGAGTGTTCGTTAGGCGAGGGGCCAAAAGGGAGGAGCTCCGTACTAGTCTGCGAGCCTGGGTGGAAGCGCACACGGAGGGAACGGTGGAGGAGGAGGAGTCAGACAGAGGTACTGTCATTGAGGGGACTGCGGAATGTCCCCCGGGGGTGGGTGAAATGTCAATCAGCCCCAAGGTAGCCTCACGGGAGGGCAGCAGCGTGTCATAGAGAGGGTTGTCAGAGACCGAGTTAGCCGGCAGGAGAGAGGAAAGACAGTTAAGGTGGGAGTTGGCCAAGCTGGAGATGGAAGGGAGGTGGATGGAACACGAGTTCAAGCTACGAGAACTCGACCTCAAGGCCCATAACATCACTCTGGAGGGTGTCGAGTCAAAGGAATTTGCCAGGGAGCCCAGGCCCCATTTACCAAAGGACGTGGTCGCCAGTTATACCACTGGAGACGACATAGCCAAGTGGCTGGCAGCCTATGAGGTCTCCTTAAGAGCCCATGGGATCCATGAGAAGCATTGGGGTGGTGGAATGTACCGGTACATGCCTCCGCCAGGTAGGGATGCCCTATTGGCCCTAGACCGGGAGGAGCAGGTAGATTACCCCGCCATGAAGGTGGCGCTCATCAGGAAGTTTGGGTTGACCCCAGAGAAATACCGACAAAGGTTTAGGGGCAGCCACAAACTGAGCTCACAGAATTGGGTTGACTTCCTGGATTATGCCAAGAAAGCCCTGGATGGGTGGGTCCAAGGTAGCGATGTGGAGGACTATCGAGGGTTGTACGACCTAATACTCAAGGAACATCTACTCGAGAAATGTCTTCCCGAGCTGAGGCAACACCTGGTAGACAGCAAACTTACTTGCCCCCGTAAGCTTGCTGAGGAGGCGGACATTTGGGCAAGTACCCGAGTGACCACGAAGGGGACGGGAGGAGATTCTCAGAAGTCCGGACAGGGCGCTCCCCAGAAAAAAGAGGGGGGAGATAACAAGAAACAGGAGTTCTCCAAAGGCCCGCAAAATAACTTTAAGGGGAAAAGTTTCTTTTCTAATTCTAAGGCTAACCCTCAGAAGAACCCTAATCCTGGCCAGAGTCAGCAGCCAAGGGTTGTCCATTGCTTTGAGTGCGGTGGTGTTGGACATTATAAGGGAGACGTGAAGTGCCCAAAGAGACCACCCCCTCCCACTGGAGGAAAGGACCCGGGAGTCGCTAGTGTAGCGCTCGGGGAGGAGATGCCCTTAGTTAAAGGGAGGGAGTGGGTGGGTGTCACCTTAGTGTCCCTGGGTGATCGGGAGATGATTCCAAAGATCCAGGTGCCCTCAAATACTACCAAGTATGGGCAATGGGTCACCATCAATGGCCAAAGAGGGGAAGCTCTGAGAGATACAGGAGCCAGTATGACTATGATAAGGAGTCATCTGGTGTACTCAGAGCAGGTGATTCCAGGCGTACTTCATCCAGCCGCAATGGCTGACGGCAGAATGGGCCACTATCCTGTGGCCGAGGTTCCCTTTGAGTGGGGAGGGGTTGCAGGTTCACTTCGAGTTGCCGTAAGCCCCGCCGTGCCAGTCGATTGTCTGCTGGGTAATGATATGGAGCACAATGCTTGGAAGGAGGTGGAATACCGGACTCATTCTGAGATGCTGGGTACACCTTTTTGGGCCTGTGTGAGTACCAGGTCTGCGGCTGCTCGGGAGGAGAAGTCGCGTGGGTTGGAGCCTGGAACAATGGCCCACCCAGCTGCTGATGAGGGAGCATCTCGAGGACAGGAAGAGCCTGCCTCGATGTCCGTGCCCCGTGAGACGGATAGGCCACATGCGGAGGTGGACCCGGAGTCCGCGGAGGAGGACATGGTTCCGTTGGAGGATTTGCCTGTCCCCTCTGAGTGGCGAGTGAAGGGAGGACCATCCAGGGAGGAACTGAGCAAGGGACAGAGGGAATGTCCCACCCTCGAGGGTCTGAGGCAACAGGCTGAAGCCCAGGCAGCAGGTAACGAGTCTGGGAACTATCATGTTTACTGGGAGGATGGTCTCCTCTACAGTGAGCCCAGGGCGCCAGTGCATGGGTTGTCTCGGGCCCTGGTAGTCCCACAGTGTTACCGAGCCTTCCTATTAGAGTTGGCTCACGAGATTCCCTTGGCAGGACACTTGGGTCAGGACAAGACCTCTGCCCGGCTTGTCCCCCACTTTTATTGGCCTCGAATGAGGGTGGCGTCCGACACATACTGTCGGTCGTGCGTGTCATGCCAAGCCAGTGGGAAAACAGGGATGAAGCTGAAGGCTCCCCTGGAGCCACTTCCCGTCGTTGGCACCCCCTTTGAAAGGGTGGGCATCGACATTGCTGGGCCCCTAGATCCACCGACATCATCCGGTCACAGGTTTATCCTGGTACTGGTGAATCACGCCACAAGGTATCCAGAGGCAGTTCCTCTGAGAACCATTACTGCACCAGTAGTGGCAAAGGCCCTGATGGGGATCTTTACCCGAGTGGGATTCCCCAAAGAAGTTGTGTCTGACAGGGGGACCAACTTCATGTCAGCATATATGCGGGCAATGTGGAAGGAGTGTGGAGTGACCTACCGGTTCACCACTCCTTATCACCCACAGACCAATGGTCTTGTGGAAAGGTTCAACCAAACCTTGAAGGGTATGATCAGAAGTCTACCCGAAAGCCTGCGGAGGAAATGGGACGTCCTCCTACCCTGTTTGCTCTTTTCCTACAGGGAAGTGCCACAGAAGGGAGTGGGCTTCAGCCCCTTTGAGCTTTTGTACGGGCACCCTGTACGCGGACCTCTCAGCCTGGTGAGGGACTCCTGGGAAAAGTCTCCCCGGAAAGTTCCCCCGGATGTGGTGAGCTACATGCTGGCCTTCCGGAGCCAAATGGCTAAGTTGTAGAAGCAAGCTTTCAGTACCACCGAGGCCATTATTAAAACTACGCCAGCACAAAATAAGAAGACAGTAGACACCGCTCTAAAGATGGCACTAGTTAATTGCCGTTCCCTACCAAAGCACTCCACAGAAATAGCTCTACTGATCGAAGATCTAAACGTGGACGTTTTGTTTCTAACAGAAACGTGGCTTGGCCCGTCCTCCAGCCCCGACATCACCCAGGCCCTACCCGCTGGATACCTGATCCAACATAGAGACCGAGAAATTAAAGTTGGCGGAGGGATCGCCATTTTGTACAGGGAACACCTAACCTGTCGCCTGACTAACACGACTATCCTAGACTGTGAGAGCACATTATTCTCTATCTCCTATTCCCCAGAACTTTCTATCTCCGGTCTCTTAATCTATCGTCCCCCCGGCCAGGTTGGCCAATTTATCGAAGGACTAATCAAAACTATTCTGGACTTAGCCACTAAGGTATCTAATTTTATAGTATTAGGAGACTTGAATCTTCATTTTAACAACCCTTTGGACACTATCGCTATGGAATTAATCAAAGACCTAGCCGCATGCCAACTCAACTTGATTGTTCAAAACCCTACTCACTCGAAAGGCAACCTTTTAGACCCAATATTCTCCAATGTCGCGAATTTGTCTACATCCGCACCTTATTCTATCCCCTGGTCAGACCATATGGTAGTACCATTCTTATGGAAAATTAACAGACCTTGTACCAATCAACCCCTTCATAAAACTCTAGGCAGGCGATGGACTAAGTTAGAGCCTAATGATTGGATAGACTCGCTGAAGCAGAACGAACCTATAAACAATCAAAATATCGACAAGGCCAACACAGATTTTAATCAATGGATAGAACAATCATTAGACAGTGTGCTTCCTAAAGCACGCATCTCTAAGAAAAAAGGTCCGAACAAACAGCCCTGGTTCAATTCAGAGCTGAGACTCCTTAAACAGGAGTGTAAACGAGAAGAAAGACAATGGCGAAAACTTTTTGATGAGGAGAAAAAAATTAAATACAAACTCACAATCAAGAAATACAAGATGGCACTCAACGCAGCCAAATCCACCTTCTATGCCGAAAAAGTTGAGAACTCTACCAATGCTCCGAGAGAAATGTTTAGAATAGTAAAAACGCTGATTAAGGCCCCTGACCCCCCTACATCCGAACTTTCCCCGGAAGAATCTGGTGCTCGTTGCAACGAACTAGCAAACTTCTTTGCCACGAAAATTGAAAAAATTCTACTTTCCCTTCCCCCACCCCCAGTAGTAGAGCTCAATCCTCCATCGAGGGACGATATCAATTCCACCTCACCTCATTTAGCATTTTTTCACCCCCTCAGTGATGACCTTTTCCCCCCCCTTTTCAACTCCATAAAGAGTGGTTCCCCTCTTGACCCCGCCCCTATGTCTATCTTGAAATTGGTCCTCCCCCATGTTAGTAGAAACATCATTGATCTTGTCAACACCTCCTTGGACTCCGGGATAGTTCCCCAAGATTGGAAACTAGCCATGGTAAAGGCCTTGTTAAAAAAACCAAATCTTAACCCTGATGACTTCTCTAATTACCGCCCCATTTCCCTCCTCCCCGGTATCAGCAAGCTTGCTGAAAAGTGGGTCAACAAACAACTGGCATCCTATTTGGAGTCTCAAAACCTGCTTCATCCCACACAAACAGGTTTCCGAAAAGGACAGGGAACTGAAACAGCTTTGTTGAGGGTGGTTGAGGTATCCAGGAGGATTCTGGACGCAGGTGGCAGCGCGGCCATTATCCTCCTGGACCTCAGCGCCGCCTTTGACACGGTTAATCACCGTGTCCTACTTGCCCGCCTAGAAAGAATTGGAGTCACAGGCAAAGCTCTTGAATGGCTTGAATCTTTTCTTAGTAATAGATTCTTCAAGGTCTTCTCAGATACCAACTGCTCCCTCCCAATACCATTACAGTGTGGGGTGCCACAGGGCTCTTCCCTTAGCCCCACACTGTTTAATGTGTACATGGCCCCCTTGGCAGAGGTAGTAGCCCCCTTCGGAATCCAACTGGTGAGCTACGCTGATGACACCCAGCTAGTAGTCTCCCTCACCCAGACAGACTCCCCTCAGAACAATCTTTGTAGCTGCCTGGGTGAAGTCGCAGAATGGATGGATGCCTCCCATCTAAAACTGAATGGAGGAAAAACCGAGCTGATGTTGCTCGGAAGAAAGGCCACCTTTAACACCCCCTCTATGTGGCCCTCCTGCATGGGACCTGGACCCACCCCCAAAACGGAGATAAAAAGCCTAGGGTTCTGGCTCGACACGGAGCTCTCTTTTAAAACTCAGGCAAAAAAGACAGTGGCTACGTGCTTCGGTCTAATATAAACCATCCGGAAAATTCTTCCCCAGCTACCGGAAACTGCGAAAAAAACCATAGTCCAATCCCTCATTCTATCCAGGCTGGACTATGGGAATGCTCTCTACTTAGGAGCCCCCACTTCAGTCATCCGTCAATTGCAGATAGCTCAAAATTCCGCAGCAAGGCTACTCACCGGAACCAGCCGTCGTACCACCGCAGCCCCTGCATTAAGGGCCTTACATTGGCTCCCAATAAAGGAGCGAATCCATTTTAAGACTCTTTGTCTGGTCCATAAAACTCTCTATGGGAACGGCCCCCCCATTCTGAAGGATATGATCAGACCATACATTCCATCTAGGCACCTTCGCTCTAACCATCAAAATCTCCTTATAACACCCAGGACCAACAAAGCCCGGTCTGGGGACCGCCTTTTCTCCCGAAATGCAGCAAAACTGTGGAATGCCCTACCGCTATCACTTCGCTTAGAACCCAGCTTGCTGGTGTTCCGAAAACAACTAAAAACAGCATTGTTTCCTAGGCCATAAACCAGTCTTCCCCATCTTTCAATTTCTGCATCACCCTTCTATTTCACATCAAGCGCTGGGATGCTTCCGAGTAGCCATGCGCTATATAAGAGCCTTTTCAATTCAATTCAATTCAATTCAACTTGGAAGCCAGTCAGGCAGTCATGAAAGCGTGGTATGACCACAATGCTCACCCAGTGGAGTTGGAGCCTGGCCAGAAGGTGTGGGTGATGGAGCCTGGAGAGCTGAGTGCCCTCCAGGACCGTTGGACAGGCCCCTATGAGGTGTTGGAGAAGATGGGCAAGACTACCTATCTAGCGGACGTAAAGACCCCTCGCCATCCGCATCGGGTGTTACACGCCAATCGCCTCAAGCCCCACTACGAGAGGCCCGAAGTCATGCTGGTTATGGTGACTGATGGATTGGAGGAAGAGGACACTGAGCCTCTCCCCGACCTCTTCGCGTCTCAAGAAAAGGATGGGTCAGTGGAGGGAGTGAAACTCTCGCCATCCCTGACTCCTGAGCAGCAGGAGGAATGTCGCCAGGTCTAGGGGTCATTCGCTCCTCTGTTCTCCCTTGTCCCGGGTAAGACCCATCTGTATACCCATGACGTGGACACAGGGGACAGCCCACCTGTGAAGTCAAAGTCTTACCGGCTGTCTGACAAGGTGAAGGCCAGCATCCGAAGAGAAGTAGCTAAGATGCTGGAGCTAGGAGTCATCAAACCTTCAAGTAGCCCTTGGTCTAGCCCGGTGGTTTTGGTTCCCAAAACTGCCCCACCTGGCGCCACACCAGAAATGCGATTCTGTGTGGACTACCAAGGACTAAATTCGGTAACCAAGACGGATGCTCATCCGATCCCTCGGGCGGATGAACTGATTGACCGGTTGGGAGCTGCCCAATATCTCAGGACCATTGACCTCACTGCAGGGTACTGGCAGATTCCCATGACTGATGGAGCCAAGGAAAGGTCAGCCTTCTCCAACCCTGATGGACACTACCAGTTCTGCGTCATGCCCTTTGGGCTCAAGAACGCTCCTGCCACTTTTCAGCGGCTGGTGAACACGATCCTCACCGGGATGGAGTCATTCTCTGCTGCTTACTTGGATGACATAGCTGTCTTCAGTAGCAGTTGGGAGGATCACTTGCAGCACTTGCAAGCCGTTCTCCAGGCCCTGGAACGGGCTGGCTTGACGATCAAGGCCAGCAAATGTCAGATTGGACAGGGGTCGGTAGTGTACTTAGGCCTCGTGGTGGACAGGGGAACGGTGCAGCCCCTTCAGGCGAAGATTGAGGCAATCATGGCCTGGAACCCCCCCAAGACCCAGACTGAGGTCCGAGCCTTCCTGGGCCTCACAGGTTACTACAGACGGTTCGTGAAGGGGCATGGCACTATCGTGGCACCCCTTACAGAACTCACGGCCAAGAAGCAACCCAGGAGAGTCATCTGGATGGAGGCTTGTCAGCGAGCCTTCAACACTCTGAAACAAGCATTGTGTAAAGCTCCAGTCCTGAAGACTCCAGATTTCACGAAGGAATTCATTGTCCAGACAGATGCATCCGACATTGGCATTGGGGCGGTGCTATCGCAACTCAATGAAGAGGGTCTGGATCAACCCGTGGTCTTTCTGTCACGGAGACTGCTTCCCCGGGAACAGAGGTGGAGTACCATCGAGCGGGAAGCCTTTGCGGTGGTCTGGGCACTGAAGAAGCTGCGACCATACTTGTTTGGTTCACACTATCTTGTTCAGACAGACCACCAACCCCTTCGTTGGCTCATGCAACTGAAGGGGGAAAACCCCACACTGTTGAGGTGGTCTATCTCCCTACAGGGAATGGACTTTCGGGTGGAACACCGGCCCGGAGTTGACCACGCCAATGCAGACGGTCTCTCCAGGTATTTCCGCCTTAGTGTTGAGAACTCCTAAGGGGTTGGGTAGCTCTCCCCACTTTCAGCTGGGGGGGACGCGTGTTAGACCCGTCTGCTTCTGAGAGTCCCCTCACCACTATGATTTCTTTTGTTCCCCCGTACCTCTCAAAATTTGTCGTTTTTCTTTGTCTGCCAGGACTTTTTATGTGCTGTTTCATGGGGCTAGATGTTCCTTGACGCCCAGTTGCTCACAAGGTTTTTGGCACCTATTTACAAGGTGCCTGGCGGAACCTGTGGCATTACAAACTGGGGTTGTCAACCTGTATGAGTGGCCCTAAAATGGTGGACACCCTTTTCCCTCATGTGAGTGACTCCCATTGGAGCCTCCCTGAACTCTGGCCTTTTGAGGTTTTGGCGCCCTTTGTTTGACGCACATTCCTGATAGGAATCCCTTTGTTTTCCTCAGATACACAAAAGGGCTGCACTAGAGCCACAGTACGGTGGCTGCTAGTGACCAAGATATACCTCAAAAGTGCCAAGGCATTGTCACAGCCAGAGAAGGTTCTAGAACCTTCTGGCTCGTGCCAGCACCCCAGGGCACTGGCTATAAAAGGCCCAGTCCCTGGTGGCCATTTTAGAAAGAAAAAAAGAAGAAGGAGATTCCATACTTGACACCAGATTGACACCTGCCCTGTTGACCCCCTGAGGTGGCTGGTAGCGTAGGCAGTAGAGTAGCAAAAGTTGCTGGCGTTGTTTATGACTGGCGTTCCAGTCAGCTGCGTGAGTGATGACCTTGCGCCTACAACGCCTGCCCAGCAAGTGCCTTATTGCCCCAAAGACTGTGGCCATACTTGTAGTGCCTCCCCGCCCCCCCCCCGGTGGTGATATCGTGACTGATACTGCGTGTCGAGAGGCGAGAGCAAGTTCGCCGCGACCGCAACCTTCAGAAGTGCCCCCTTCACGACAGGCGCCTCCAGGGGGGAGCTCGGACGTCTCCGAGCCCCACCGCCGTAGAGTGCTTCCTGTGCGGACTGAAGGTGAGGTGGTGCGCCGGGGCGGGGAAAGGCCGGCCTTCATTGGGCGAGACTAGCGTCTCTGCCCCTTCCCCAGTGAGCCGGAAGCTGTAGCTGTGGGCGGGATCCACCCCCTATGAGGAAGTCGGAGGGAGGACCGTGGAGCCCCTGAAAACCCTGTCGCTGGCGTGAGAAGTGCTGTGCCCTGACTGAATCACTTACCGATTGCAGCCGATGCGAGGTGGGCCCGTTTCTTCAGGTGGGGTGCAGCGTTGTGAAGGAACTGTGAACCGGTATTCATTTGACTGAGCGCAAAGGTTGTTTGACCCCTCCGGCAGCCCGTTCGTCAGTCTAAAGACTTTGAACTGGTGCCGCCTGTGTGCTAGCGGTGTCAAAGCCTGTAGGCGCGCATAGATTCCACCGGCAAGCAGAGATCTCATCCCGGTGGCAGCGGAGTGCAAATGCTGTATTCACTGTGTTTCCTTGCCTTTTAGATACACGCGCATTACTCCCTGAGTGAACCCTAAAGAGTCTACAGCTTATTTTGTGCCTAGGAAAGCCTGTACTCATTATCCTTGAAACCAACGTGAACTGTAAGAGTTATCTTTCCAAGCTGAAACGTATTGCAAGTGTAATCTTCCTAAAGCATTTAATTGGTGGCAGCGATACCAGAATGAACATGTGGTTATTTATTTAAATGAACCAGTATTTATTCTGCTATATAAAAGTGATATTTATTTGTGATATTTATTCCTGATATTTATTCTATTTATCTTGCTATTTATTCCTGAAGATCTATTTACAGTATTTATTTCAGTAACTGAATCCCAGAGATTTGTGACTAAAGAAATGTGAATGTGCTTTCCCAACTGAACCCTATTTACAACAGAGAACTTTTACATAAAGGAATCGTATTTTTCTACAGCAGTGGTGTGGTGTCCTTCTTTTTGGTGTGACTGCGCAGAGAGTTATTATTGGGTCAGAGCCGGCTTAACACTAAAGCCTTCACTTGCCTTGTCACTTGAGCCAAGCTACCCCACTTTGTGCTGGGCTTGCCCATCGCAGGTCCAACACATGTGCACACACATATACTACTTTACACCCAGGGTAGACACAGCCGCAGCCAATGAGTGGGGGCAACTGTCAAGCTGATGCCATGAAGTGGGACAATGGGGGTGATGGGGGGCATCGTGAGGGATAATCACGCAAACACCGGTTAATGCTGTTGTTATTGGTTTTGGTTTTGTTTGTTCTTGACCATAACATCTGTTCACTGCCTACGGTGAACGATCTGAAAGGACTCTGTACAACGCACTAATGGAACCATGCAAATATTGTATTGTAACTAAGCATGGGCGGAAAATCCGTTACGCTCGCGGATTTTGCGGATTTTTGGGAAATTCGCAATCCGCGAGATTTGCGAATTTCCCGCAAAATCCGCAAATTCGCACGCAGCGGATTTTTTTGGCGGCGCGCGGCGTTGGTGATACAATTTTTGCGGCGCGCGGCGTTTATCATCGTTTGCCGAGTTGTTTTTTTCGATAGTTTGCGAGTGCTGCGCCATTTTGGATCTTGCTGTGTGATCCCGCGGGAATTGGCGAGCGCGATTACGTCATCGCGGCTTGCCAGCGATAGTTTGTCAACGCGAGTACGGCGAGATCACGTCTCGCGGTACTTCGCAATTGCGAGATTTGAGATGCGGCGAGCGAAAATATAAATTTGCAATTCTGCACAAGAAATCCACCAGCAAGCAGCATAAACCTTCTAGAAATGATGATTTTTATCTGAATAACTCCTTAGTTTGACATTTGCCTGCACTTTTTTAGCGAGGAGTCCATTTTGGGGAGGGGGGCAGGGGGGTGGGAGGAAGGAAGTGCCCCACAGTCTTCAACTTCCTGTTCCTGTTCAGCAGGCTCCTCCCAGTGCTTTGTCCATCTCCTGGTCACTTTTCATTTGGGTCTGGAGCTGGAAGGATTACTTTTTGTGGATGCTGCTGGATATTTGGATTTGAGGCCTTTTTGACTTTCTTTGGATCACTGTTGGATTAGAAATTTTACAAGTAAGTTTGTTTGGGGCATTACAGTTGCTGCAATTAAAATTTTGGAATTTTCGATTTTTGGGCTGTTTTGGGGCCTTTTGCCCAGGGGTACTCAGTGGTGGGTGGACTGAGTCTTTCTGTGGGTTGTCTTGAACTTAAACATCATGGAGGCCATGGATGAATTGGGATTGTGCTGATTTTTCTGTGTTTTTCGATTTTTGACCTGTTGTTGGGGCCTTGACCAGGGGTAGTGAGTGGTGCATGGGCCTAGTCTTTCTGTGGGCTGTCTTGAACTTAAACATCATGGAGGGCATGGATGGAATGGGATTGTGCTGATTTTTCTGTGTTTTTCGATTTTTGACCTGTTGTTGGGGCCTTGACCAGGGGTAGTGAGTGGTGCATGGGCCTAGTCTTTCTGTGGGGTGTCTTGAATTTAAACATCATGGAGGGCATGGATGGAATGGGATTGTGCTGATTTTGCAGTGTTTTTCGATTTTTGGGGGTGTTCATGGGGACAGGCCATGTGGGTGGGGGCCATTTTGAGTGCTGGTACAGGCAGGCCCTGGCCATGTGCTAGGAGGCAAGTGGCCATTTTGAATGCAGGCTTTGTTGTTAGGCCTCCAACCATTTTGCCTACTTTTCAACCTTTATTTATGCCCAGGGGTAGTGAGTCTTGCATGGGCCTAGTCTTTCTGTGGGTTGTCTTGAATTTAAACATCATGGAGGCCATGGATGGAATGGGATTGTGCTGATTTTGCAGTGTTTTTCGATTTTTGGGGGTGTTCATGGGGAGGGACATGCCATGTGGCTGGTGGCCATTTTGAGTGCAGCTACAGGCACTGGCCATGTGCTGGCAGGCAAGTGGCCATTTTGAATGCAGGCTTTGTTGTTAGGCCTCCAACCATTTTGCCTACTTTTCAACCTTTATTTATGCCCAGGGGTAGTGAGTCTTGCATGGGCCTAGTCTTTCTGTGGGTTGTCTTGAATTTAAACATCATGGAGGCCATGGATGGAATGGGATTGTGCAGATTTTTCAGTGATTTTCGTTTTTTGGGCCTGTACTTGTGGCCTTTTCACCAGGGGTATTTGAGTCTAGCATGGGCCTAGTCTTTCTGTGGGCTGTATTGAACTTAAACATCATGGAGGGCATGGATGGAATGGGATTGTGCTGATTTTTCTGTGTTTTTCGATTTTTGACCTGTTGTTGGGGCCTTGACCAGGGGTAGTGAGTGGTGCATGGGCCTAGTCTTTCTGTGGGGTGTCTTGAATTTAAACATCATGGAGGGCATGGATGGAATGGGATTGTGCTGATTTTGCAGTGTTTTTCGATTTTTGGGGGTGTTCATGGGGACAGGCCATGTGGGTGGGGGCCATTTTGAGTGCTGGTACAGGCAGGCCCTGGCCATGTGCTAGGAGGCAAGTGGCCATTTTGAATGCAGGCTTTGTTGTTAGGCCTCCAACCATTTTGCCTACTTTTCAACCTTTATTTATGCCCAGGGGTAGTGAGTCTTGCATGGGCCTAGTCTTTCTGTGGGTTGTCTTGAATTTAAACATCATGGAGGCCATGGATGGAATGGGATTGTGCTGATTTTGCAGTGTTTTTCGATTTTTGGGGGTGTTCATGGGGAGGGACATGCCATGTGGCTGGTGGCCATTTTGAGTGCAGCTACAGGCACTGGCCATGTGCTGGCAGGCAAGTGGCCATTTTGAATGCAGGCTTTGTTGTTAGGCCTCCAACCATTTTGCCTACTTTTCAACCTTTATTTATGCCCAGGGGTAGTGAGTCTTGCATGGGCCTAGTCTTTCTGTGGGTTGTCTTGAATTTAAACATCATGGAGGCCATGGATGGAATGGGATTGTGCAGATTTTTCAGTGATTTTCGTTTTTTGGGCCTGTACTTGTGGCCTTTTCACCAGGGGTATTTGAGTCTAGCATGGGCCTAGTCTTTCTGTGGGCTGTCTTGAACTTAAACATCATGGAGGGCATGGATGGAATGGGATTGTGCTGATTTTTCTGTGTTTTTCGATTTTTGACCTGTTGTTGGGGCCTTGACCAGGGGTAGTGAGTGGTGCATGGGCCTAGTCTTTCTGTGGGGTGTCTTGAATTTAAACATCATGGAGGGCATGGATGGAATGGGATTGTGCTGATTTTGCAGTGTTTTTCGATTTTTGGGGGTGTTCATGGGGACAGGCCATGTGGGTGGGGGCCATTTTGAGTGCTGGTACAGGCAGGCCCTGGCCATGTGCTAGGAGGCAAGTGGCCATTTTGAATGCAGGCTTTGTTGTTAGGCCTCCAACCATTTTGCCTACTTTTCAACCTTTATTTATGCCCAGGGGTAGTGAGTCTTGCATGGGCCTAGTCTTTCTGTGGGTTGTCTTGAATTTAAACATCATGGAGGCCATGGATGGAATGGGATTGTGCTGATTTTGCAGTGTTTTTCGATTTTTTTGTGCTCTATAACTGAACTGATGTTCCTCTGTCTTCCATTTTTTTTAGGTGCACAAGACTCAAGAGAACCACCAGTGCCAGGAAGAAGTCCTGCAGCGGTGTGTGTGTGCAGCATAACGTCACGCGACGTCACGTCTGGCCTCAGACAACTCTACAATTCGTGCAACTGCGGCCTGCTGTCTGACCTGCTCTGAAGAAGATGGCCCCAAAGAAAGTTCTCCGTAGCTCCTCTAGCAAGAAAGTTGCTAGTAAGGAGCAGAAGAAGCAAGTTACCAAGGAGGCTGGTGTGCCACCCGCCACGTTTTTTGGGAGAAAAAAAAAAAGTACGCCTGCAGCAGCAGGATCTGCTGGGGACCAAGCTGGGAGCAGCACCCCTGCTCCATTGGGTTCAGTGCCTCCACCACCACGCCAACTTAAGTCAAAGCCCTTGAGTGCTTCAGAGGCAGTCAGTGTACTTCTCCAATCACCATCGACCAGTGATGTTGGCTCATCGCAAGAAAGTAGCAGCAATGTCCCTGAATCAACACAGGTTGTTGTAACTCATCTGACAAGTGTTGAACAACCACAGCCGCAACAACAACACCATGTGCAAGTACACGCCCAAGTACATGTGGAAGGAGAGGCAGCAAAAGGAGATGCGCAAGCAAAGGTGCATGGAGGTTCACAAGTGCCCACAATAGTTGTTCCTCCCGAAGTAGGGGCACATCAGGAAATCGACAATGAAGCCGAGGTATCATTGGAAGCCACTCCTCCTGATGATCATTCATTGTCTTCCACATCCCTAGCAAGGAAAAGATCAAGGGGGGTGTCTACATCTTCTTCAAGCCCACCTCCTTCTGATGATACAGATCCAGCTTGGGAACCACAACTGCGGTCTGACAGTGAGGCACACCATGATCTGACACCGGTACCTAAGCGTAAAAGGAAGGTCGTCCAAAAACTCAAACCTATGGAGTGTGATGAGGCTCAACAAGAAGTGACAGATACTGCTGGTGATGAAGCCTCTCACGATGACGACGAGCCAGTCATCACAAAGGTCACTGCAGCCCCACCGGGCATGCAGCAAAGAGACATTTTGACCCTATCCCGAGAAGCTGCTGAGCGTGATGATGATGTCGGCGAGGAGGCAATGGAAATGGAATCATTAGATTTGGAGTTAAGTAGTACACCAAAACCTACCGCTTCCATATTTCTTCCTCGCAAGAAGGTACCCACCTCGTCCTCGACCTCAATTCGTGGTGGTGAAAGTGCAAAACGTACTGAAGTTCGGCAATCCACATCCTCCACTTCATCTGGCATTAGCAGCAGGACCACCACCACCAGTATCGCCGCCTCCTCCGGCCCCCGAAGACATTTCAAGTCTCCAGTTTGGGACTTCTTTAGTGTTTGCCCAAAAAAGGAAAACGTAGCCATTTGTAGCATTTGTATGCTTCGAGTTAGTCGTGGTAAGTTGGGTTCCAACTATGGTACCGGAGGCCAGAGAGGTCATCTTAGGAGAACGCACGATGTCCAATGGTTTGCGCACCTACACGCGATCAAGGAAGCCGGAATTGCACGCAATGAAAACGTTGATTTTTCATCTGATGATGACGAGGAGGAAGAAGACGATTCAAACACTTCACTTACACCCAGTTCCCCTGTCAGCAGCACACCCCATGGGAGCCACACTAAGAGTGTGGGAGAGAGTGAGACATCAATGCGGAAAAGTTTATCAGCGAGCGTAACTGGGTCGAAGAGATCATCATCATCCCGTAAATCCTTGGTCCAGGGCAACATTAAAAAGATGTTGTTTACAGAAGCGCAATATGAACGCAACCACCCAATGACCCGTCTGTATAACACTAAGCTGGCTAAAATGCTAGCTCTGGACCTTCTCCCTTTTTCTTTTGTAGAAGGGGTTGGTTTTCTAGAATTAGTGACAGCGCTCTGCCCTAAATGGAAGGTTCCTAGCCGGTTCTATTTTGCCCGAGTTGCGGTTCCAGCACTACATGAAGATGTTCTGAAGGTGATTGGGGCAGCTTTGCAGAAGAGTGCTGTTCACACTATACATCTGACAACAGACATGTGGACCAGTGGCGCAGGCGCTGATTACATGTGCATCACTGCACACTGGGTCTCTTTTTCAGGGGCTAAAGCAAAGCTAAACGCAGGTGTTGACACGAACATTGTTTTTAAAGGTGCTCGGAAACATGCAACACTAGCCATGTTTGGCTTGGAGAAACGTCACACAGCAGAAAACATTTTGGATGTCTTTAACACAAAGGTCCTTAACTGGCTGTCCCCACTAAAACGCAAGGTTGGTTATGTTTCCACGGACAATGGCGCCAATATAGTTAAGGCCATGAGGGACGGTTACTATTTCAGAGTGCCGTGTTTGGCGCACTGTATAAACCTGGTTGTCCAAAAATTCTTGGGTAATAAAGGCAGTGCAGCGTACAGTGTATTGGAGACCTGCCGAAAAATGTGCAAGCATTTCAGGCATTCTTTTAAGGCCCGGAAGCAGCTGAGGAGCCTGCTATATCAACATCAAATGCCAGTGAAAGCACTCATCCAGGAGGTGGTAACACGTTGGAACTCAACCTTCTACATGCTTGAGCGTCTGTATGAGCAGTATACGGAACTCGATCAATATTTCCTTAAAGAGGGTACAGAGGAGCTGAGGATGGGTGGGCCGCAATGGAACATAGTTGAAAGCCTGACACGCATGCTTCGTCCTTTTGAGTTCTTCACGCGTGCAGTCAGCAAGGAGGACTCTAATTTGGGAAAAGCTATCCCATTGTTGTACATGCTGGAGGACCAACTGAAGGAGGTGTGTTCTGTGTTTGGAAAAGATGACAAAAACCAAGACTCTTTGCTTCTGGCTGAGCAATTATTAGAGCTCCTACAAGGTGATGAACGTCTTAAAAAGATCCACTCAGAACAGCATTACATTTGTGCTACTATTCTGGATCCACGCTACAAAAAGGCGCTGGCAGGCCAAGCATTCTTTCCTTTTGATGATGAACATGTTCCAAAGTACAAACGTTGGCTAGCCTTGTCAGCCAAGAGGTTTGAAACAGAACGGCTGGAAATTGAAGGAAATGGCAGTACATCAGCAGGCCATCCCCAGTCAAAACAATCCTCTTCTGCACCTGTGGCTGTGGCACAAGTGACCTCTCAGCCGTTAAAGACACCGGCAACCGGATCATCTGCACGAAAGACAACAGAAACATTGGAGGCTGAAGAGGATTGGCTAGCTCTGCGTGGGTTTGGTTCTCAAAAGGTCAGAGGCACAGCAAGAGCTAAGCAAAGTGGAGGAACCTTGGATGAGGACCTTGAGTCGATGGTGAAGGACTATCTGAATGACTCAACAGAGGTCTATGTTAATTCTGACCCATTGGCGTATTGGCATGGGAAAAAAGAATTGTGGCCACAGCTCACCAACCTGGCTTTAAACTACTTGTCTTGCCCACTCGCAAGCGTGTCTTCTGAACGGGTTTTCAGTGCGGCTGGTGGGATTGTAACTCCCAAACGGAGCCGCCTCTTGCCCAAAAATGTGGAGAGGTTAACAATGATCAAGATGAATCAGCACCTCATACCACCAGATTTCAGAGTACGAGAGAGCGTGCCGGATGAAGAGGAGGTGGCCAGCAACATAGATGAGGGAATTTCTACTCTGTCAGGTGACACTGAGCTCACCCTGCCTGAATTCGCAGAGTATGATGACGAAGCCTTATTCTTATTCCTGGACCGTGATACCGAGCCCTGAAAATGAGACAACAAATCAATAACTTTCTTTTTCATCCTTATTCACTTTTATTCCTGTGTGTCTGTCTTTCTTTGTTGTGCACAGTTAATATAATTCAAACTTTAATCAGATAATCACAAAAACAAGCCCATCAGCAGAACTGTCTTCACTTGTTTGCTAATTGATTTGAAGGTGCCGCAGTCTGCATTCCTCAGGTTCACAAGTTCAGAAGAACATGCTCCTCTATCCTCCTCCTCCAGACTCCTATTTCCATCAAAGCAGAGGGCTGGTTTACGCCCAATGAAGAAAGACTCAGCACTTGTGGGGGTGTTGTTCTACCTCTTTGCAGGTGAGTTGACGGGTCTGGGGCCATTGCTGGGAAGCACTAAAAGTGGTTTGGACCAAATCCGAGGCGGAAAATTTTTTGTGTTTTTGATGACTTGCTTGCCTTTGAGGTGCTCTTAGGGGGGGTTTCGTCTGTTTGTGGGTGAGTTTCGTGGTCTGGGAGCATTGCTGGGACACTCTAATCTTGATTGCATTTGCTTTTCAGGAAATCCGTCGTGCCAACCCCGACTTATGGCCTAGCTACGCAGCGCGTTTGGACCGAAGGCCCAGAAATATTGCAAGTATGAGATTTTGCTTTTGGCCTGTTTGGGGGTGTTATGCTTCTTGGCGGGTGGGTTGGCGGGTCTTGGGGCATTCCTGGGAAGGTCTAATACCGGGTAGAAGTGGTTGGGACAAAATCCAGGCCGATTTTTTTTTGGCTATTTCTGACATTTTGCTCTATGTAGCGTTTTCGGGGGCCTGTTTGGGGGGCTTCCTGGTGTTTGTGGGTGAGTTTCGTGGTCTGGGAGCACTGCTGGGACACTCTAATCTTGATTGCATTTGCTTTTCAGGAAATCCGTTGTGCCAACCCCGACTTATGGCCTAGCTACGCAGCGCGTTTGGACCGAAGGCCCAGAAATATTGCAAGTATGAGATTTTGCTTTTGGCCTGTTTGGGGGTGTTATGCTTCTTGGCGGGTGGGTTGGCGGGTCTTGGGGCATTCCTGGGAAGGTCTAATACCGGGTAGAAGTGGTTGGGACAAAATCCAGGCCGATTTTTTTTTGGCTATTTCTGACATTTTGCTCTATGTAGCGTTTTCGGGGGCCTGTTTGGGGGGCTTCCTGGTGTTTGTGGGTGAGTTTCGTGGTCTGGGAGCACTGCTGGGACACTCTAATCTTGATTGCATTTGCTTTTCAGGAAATCCGTCGTGGCAACCCCGACTTATGGCCTAGCTACGCAGTGCGTTTGGACCGAAGGCCCAGAAATATTGCAAGTATGAGATTTTGCTTTTGGCCTGTTTGGGGGTGTTATGCTTCTTGGCGGGTGGGTTGGTGGGTCTTGGGGCATTCCTGGGAAGGTCTAATACCGGGTAGAAGTGGTTGGGACAAAATCCAGGCCGATTTTTTTTTTGGCTATTTCTGACATTTTGCTCTATGTAGCGTTTTCGGGGGCCTGTTTGGGGGGCTTCCTGGTGTTTGTGGGTGAGTGTCGTGGTCTGGGAGCACTGCTGGGACACTCTAATCTTGATTGCATTTGCTTTTCAGGAAATCCGTCCTGGCAACCCCGACTTATGGCCTAGCTACGCAGTGCGTTTGGACCGAAGGCCCAGAAATATTGCAAGTATGAGATTTTGCTTTTGGCCTGTTTGGGGGTGTTATGCTTCTTGGCGGGTGGGTTGGTGGGTCTTGGGGCATTCCTGGGAAGGTCTAATACCGGGTAGAAGTGGTTGGGACAAAATCCAGGCCGATTTTTTTTTTGGCTATTTCTGACATTTTGCTCTATGTAGCGTTTTCGGGGGCCTGTTTGGGGGGCTTCCTGGTGTTTGTGGGTGAGTTTTGTGGTCTGGGAGCACTGCTGGCTATATATACTTTACTTTGCAAGAGGTTTGAAGCAAATCCATGGTGGCAGAGGGGAGTTAGGGCCTAGCTGCAGAGCGCGCGCGGAGTGATTTGGGAAATTTGTGAAAAATTGACTAAGTCCCCATTTTTGTACTTTTGCTCTTTGGCTGTTTGGGGGTCTTCTACTCGTTTTCTCCTGGGTTGACGGCTCTGGGGCCATTGCTGGGAAGCTCTAATACCGGATAAAAGTGTTTTGGACCAAATCCCAGGCGGAAAATTTTTTGTGTTTTTGATGACTTGCTTGCCTTTGAGGTGCTCTTAGGGGGGGTTCCGTCTGTTTGTGGGTGAGTTTCGTGGTCTGGGAGCATTGCTGGGACACTCTAATCTTGATTGCATTTGCTTTTCAGGAAATCCGTTGTGCCAACCCCGACTTATGGCCTAGCTACGCAGCGCGTTTGGACCGAAGGCCCAGAAATATTGCAAGTATGAGATTTTGCTTTTGGCCTGTTTGGGGGTGTTATGCTTCTTGGCGGGTGGGTTGGCGGGTCTTGGGGCATTCCTGGGAAGGTCTAATACCGGGTAGAAGTGGTTGGGACAAAATCCAGGCCGATTTTTTTTTGGGCTATTTCTGACATTTTGCTCCAAGTAGCGTTTTCGGGGGCCTGTTTGGGGGGCTTCCTGGTGTTTGTGGGTGAGTTTTGTGGTCTGGGAGCACTGCTGGCTATATATACTTTACTTTGCAAGAGGTTTGAAGCAAATCCATGGTGGCAGAGGGGAGTTAGGGCCTAGCTGCAGAGCGCGCGCGGAGTGATTTGGGAAATTTGTGAAAAATTGACTAAGTCCCCATTTTTGTACTTTTGCTCTTTGGCTGTTTGGGGGTCTTCTACTCGTTTTCTCCTGGGTTGACGGCTCTGGGGCCATTGCTGGGAAGCTCTAATACCGGATAAAAGTGTTTTGGACCAAATCCCAGGCGGAAAATTTTTTGTGTTTTTGATGACTTGCTTGCCTTTGAGGTGCTCTTAGGGGGGGTTCCGTCTGTTTGTGGGTGAGTTTCGTGGTCTGGGAGCATTGCTGGGACACTCTAATCTTGATTGCATTTGCTTTTCAGGAAATCCGTTGTGCCAACCCCGACTTATGGCCTAGCTACGCAGCGCGTTTGGACCGAAGGCCCAGAAATATTGCAAGTATGAGATTTTGCTTTTGGCCTGTTTGGGGGTGTTATGCTTCTTGGCGGGTGGGTTGGCAGGTCTTGGGGCATTCCTGGGAAGGTCTAATACCGGGTAGAAGTGGTTGGGACAAAATCCAGGCCGATTTTTTTTTGGCTATTTCTGACATTTTGCTCTATGTAGCGTTTTCGGGGGCCTGTTTGGGGGGCTTCCTGGTGTTTGTGGGTGAGTTTCGTGGTCTGGGAGCACTGCTGGGACACTCTAATCTTGATTGCATTTGCTTTTCAGGAAATCCGTCGTGGCAACCCCGACTTATGGCCTAGCTACGCAGTGCGTTTGGACCGAAGGCCCAGAAATATTGCAAGTATGAGATTTTGCTTTTGGCCTGTTTTGGGGGTGTTATGCTTCTTGGCGGGTGGGTTGGCGGGTCTTGGGGCATTCCTGGGAAGGTCTAATACCGGGTAGAAGTGGTTGGGACAAAATCCAGGCCGATTTTTTTTTTGGCATTTTCTGACATTTTGCTCTATGTAGCGTTTTCGGGGGCCTGTTTGGGGGGCTTCCTGGTGTTTGTGGGTGAGTTTCGTGGTCTGGGAGCACTGCTGGCTATATATACTTTACTTTGCAAGAGGTTTGAAGCAAATCCATGGTGGCAGAGGGGAGTTAGGGCCTAGCTGCAGAGCGCGCGCGGAGTGATTTGGGAAATTTGTGAAAAATTGACTAAGTCCCCATTTTTGTACTTTTGCTCTTTGGCTGTTTGGGGGTCTTCTACTCGTTTTCTCCTGGGTTGACGGCTCTGGGGCCATTGCTGGGAAGCTCTAATACCGGATAAAAGTGTTTTGGACCAAATCCCAGGCGGAAAATTTTTTGTGTTTTTGATGACTTGCTTGCCTTTGAGGTGCTCTTAGGGGGGGTTCCGTCTGTTTGTGGGTGAGTTTCGTGGTCTGGGAGCATTGCTGGGACACTCTAATCTTGATTGCATTTGCTTTTCAGGAAATCCGTTGTGCCAACCCCGACTTATGGCCTAGCTACGCAGCGCGTTTGGACCGAAGGCCCAGAAATATTGCAAGTATGAGATTTTGCTTTTGGCCTGTTTGGGGGTGTTATGCTTCTTGGCGGGTGGGTTGGCGGGTCTTGGGGCATTCCTGGGAAGGTCTAATACCGGGTAGAAGTGGTTGGGACAAAATCCTCGCGGAAAAGCCTTTTGGCACTTTTTGTTACTTAGGGTTCGTTAGGGTTAGCCCTAGCAGCAGGATTGCATGTGTTTCGGGGTGTTCTAGATTATTCCAACTGAGTTCTGGGGTCTTAGAGCACTCGTGAGAATGTGTAATTTTGGTTGCAAGTCATTTGAAGAAAATCCAAGGTGGGAAAGGGGGGATTTGGCATAGTTAAAGAAAGCCTTTGCCACTATTCTTAACTTAGGGTTCGTTAGGGTTAGCAGTATTTCTATTGCATGTGTTTGAGTGGGGGGGATTTCGAGTCTTTGAGCGATGCTGGCTATGGCTACTTTTGCTTGGTTGCTTGCAAGTGGTTTCAATGCAATCCACGGTGGGTAATGGGTAATTAGGAAGGGGGTACTTCGGCCTACTTTTACTTTCAAAGTAAGTTTTGTCACCAGTTTTCTGCTAGGCCTCGTTTTTTGAGATTTGATTGGGGATCTTCTACATTTTTGCGACTGGCTTTAGTAAGGGTCTGGGTGGGAGCACTGCTAGGAAGATCTAATTTTGTTCTAAAACACAGTTTACAGTACACCTAGCTTGAGGGGCAAGATCCGCTACATTAATTTGCCCATACTTATTTATCCTTCAAAAGGTGACTCAGAGTACGCACTTTCAAAAATATTGTACTGTCTACTAGGAAAATCAAATTGTGACTTTTTGCACTCCACAGCCTACATACCTTATATTTATTTATCAGTGGTGTTGTAATATTATATCACTTCCTGTTTTTCGTTGAATAATTACAGGCCGGGTTTCAGTCTCTGCAATGGGGAAAAAAGGATGGAGTCAGGCTTCACAGTAGCGAGCCACAATTCAGCATCAGGCAGGCAGTGGACAGGGTGTCTTCTGGTGACCAACATCGATGGACGAAGCGTCGGCTGCAATGGAGGAGTGCCGCTAATAGGAGGATTTTTTTTCTGCAGGCAACTTACTTACCACTTCCAACAGGACCACTACAACCACATAGATACAGTATCCCTTGCCTTTTTCTCTGACTGTGACTGCATTTCTTGGCTCTCTCTCGGCTTCTAAATTGATCCCTTAACACATCACTTAGTCCACTCCACTATCACATCTGCACCACACATAGTCATTTGTAAGTGCTCCTACGTAATTCGCAAGTCGCAGCACGCCCCAGCCCGTAGAGGACTGGGATGGCCCCAATGATGAAGCATGTCACCAAGGGGCAACCCTGGTGAGTGAGGGGACACCTAGAAAACAAGCAATTTCTCCTTTTCTATCTACTATACCTTCCAGACCAACCCCATTGAGTGTTGTTGTGAATGGATTTATAGTGACCAGCAAGGCTCTCGGGTATCTGGCTAAGTACAGAGACCTTATGTTGAATATCGTTATCAATAATTCCACACAGGCCCTGTACTGTCGCATTCTTTCTTCCACAGTTGTCGAATGTACTACTTACTTTTCACTGACATGCATGCAGTAGTTCCTGCACTTTCAAAGATTGATGGATAGGTTTGTACCCAAAGAATTGTTTATGTTCCATTGTTTGTCTATGCTGTGCTTTTTTTTACAGGGTGTCTTCTGGTGACCGACATCGATGGACGAAGCGTCGGCTGCAATGGAGGAGTGCCGCTAAAAGGAGGATTTTTTTTCTGCAGGCAACTTACTTACCACTTCCAACAGGACCACTACAACCACATAGATACAGTATCCCTTGCCTTTTTCTCTGAGTGTGACTGCATTTCTTGGATCTCTCTCGGCTTCTAAATTGATCCCTTAACACATCACTTAGTCCACTCCACTATCACATCTGCACCACACATAGTCATTTGTAAGTGCTCCTACGTAATTCGCAAGTCGCAGCACGCCCCAGCCCGTAGAGTACTGGGATGGCCCCAATGATGAAGCATGTCACCAAGGGGCAACCCTGGTGAGTGAGGGGACACCTAGAAAACAAGCAATTTCTCCTTTTCTATCTACTATACCTTCCAGACCAACCCCATTGAGTGTTGTTGTGAATGGATTTATAGTGACCAGCAAGGCTCTCGGGTATCTGGCTAAGTACAGAGACCTTATGTTGAATATCGTTATCAATAATTCCACACAGGCCCTGTACTGTCGCATTCTTTCTTCCACAGTTGTCGAATGTACTACTTACTTTTCACTGACATGCATGCAGTAGTTCCTGCACTTTCAAAGATTGATGGATAGGTTTGTACCCAAAGAATTGTTTATGTTCCATTGTTTGTCTATGCTGTGCTTTTTTTTACAGGGTGTCTTCTGGTGACCAACATCGATGGACGAAGCGTCGGCTGCAATGGAGGAGTGCCGCTAAAAGGGGGATTTTTTTTCTGCAGGCAACTTACTTACCACTTCCAACAGGACCACTACAACCACATAGATACAGTATCCCTTGCCTTTTTCTCTGAGTGTGACTGCATTTCTTGGATCTCTCTCGGCTTCTAAATTGATCCCTTAACACATCACTTAGTCCACTCCACTATCACATCTGCACCACACATAGTCATTTGTAAGTGCTCCTACGTAATTCGCAAGTCGCAGCACGCCCCAGCCCGTAGAGGACTGGGATGGCCCCAATGATGAAGCATGTCACCAAGGGGCAACCCTGGTGAGTGAGGGGACACCTAGAAAACAAGCAATTTCTCCTTTTCTATCTACTATACCTTCCAGACCAACCCCATTGAGTGTTGTTGTGAATGGATTTATAGTGACCAGCAAGGCTCTCGGGTATCTGGCTAAGTACAGAGACCTTATGTTGAATATCGTTATCAATAATTCCACACAGGCCCTGTACTGTCGCATTCTTTCTTCCACAGTTGTCGAATGTACTACTTACTTTTCACTGACATGCATGCAGTAGTTCCTGCACTTTCAAAGATTGATGGATAGGTTTGTACCCAAAGAATTGTTTATGTTCCATTGTTTGTCTATGCTGTGCTTTTTTTTACAGGGTGTCTTCTGGTGACCAACATCGATGGACGAAGCGTCGGCTGCAATGGAGGAGTGCCGCTAAAAGGAGGATTTTTTTTCTGCAGGCAACTTACTTACCACTTCCAACAGGACCACTACAACCACATAGATACAGTATCCCTTGCCTTTTTCTCTGAGTGTGACTGCATTTCTTGGATCTCTCTCGGCTTCTAAATTGATCCCTTAACACATCACTTAGTCCACTCCACTATCACATCTGCACCACACATAGTCATTTGTAAGTGCTCCTACGTAATTCGCAAGTCGCAGCACGCCCCAGCCCGTAGAGGACTGGGATGGCCCCAATGATGAAGCATGTCACCAAGGGGCAACCCTGGTGAGTGAGGGGACACCTAGAAAAAAAGCAATTTCTCCTTTTCTATCTACTATACCTTCCAGACCAACCCCATTGAGTGTTGTTGTGAATGGATTTATAGTGACCAGCAAGGCTCTCAGGTATCTGGCTACAGAGACCTTATGTTGAATATAGTTATCAATATTTCCACCCACGCCCTGTACTGTCGCATTCTTTCTTCCACAGTTGTCGAAAGTACTACTTACTTTTAACTGACATGCATGCAGTAGTGTATGCACTTTCAAAGATTGATGGATAGGTTTGTACCCAAAGATTTGTTTATGTTCACAATTGTGTGTCCATGCTGTGCTACTTTTTCTTGTCTCCCAAAACCTTTCCCAAAAACCCCCGTACCCATCCATTTTTCAAACCCTAACCCTCTTCCCCCGGGCTGTGTGGTTTTGATTGATGTGTGACTAAATTACAGCAATAAATCCACACACTTGCTGGGGAGGATAAGGTGATAGCAACAGGCTGGTGAAGAAATCCGAGGATATATTCTTACTCTGCTTGACAAAGACCCATGGCTAATGTCAAAGAACTTCAACCGAATTAGTTATACTTTAACATTTGTTAGGCTACAATGTGGCACTGTTCTAGTGTACTTCTGTCACCTGCTATATTCTGTATTGTACCTTTGTATTGCTCAGGAGGACAAACCAGATTTCATTTTCTTTTTTTTCATAGGCAAGCAACTGCCACTGTGTCACACCACTAGTACCACCGCTATGAGGAAATTTTATCCGCCCAGGATTGCCAACCTTATTTGCTGTTTCCCGTGGAGCCAGCCCTGGGCCTAGCCCTACTTGCAAACAGAAATTACAGGTAAGATAGGCGTTTGGTTGGAGGTAGTATAATGGAGTATTAGGAGAGACGAGAGATTTGATTGACGGTAGTACTACTAAAGTCCTAGGACTATTCAGGAAAACAAACTTACTGTTATGTTAAACCCCCACCCACCAGACTCAAAAGCAGTAAAAAACAGGTATGGTCAGATAAAGTTTCAAAAAGTATATTTTTATAGCCCTAACAAAAGAATCTCCCGCAAGACCCTCCCTAACCCCAACGATTGTCCTTCAAAAGTCCCCAAAAATCACAACTCCCAATTCCCACCCCCAAAAGTCTCTAAAAAAGGGGCAAGGGACACTATGGCAGGGTGCTGTTGGAATTAGCAGCCAGGGCATCATGCTCCTTGCGGAGGGTGGCAAGTTCGAAGCGGAGGCCCTCCACCACGTTCTTATAATTATGGACCTCCTGCTCCAGGTAGGACAGTCTGAGGGATAAGCGGCGCCGGTGTGCCTTGCAAATCCTGTGAGGGGCAGCTGCTTTCTTTGCTGCTGGGCGGTGGCGTTTGGCTTTGGTAGCCCGGCTCCGTACCGCTGGAGCACTGCGCTGGCTGGCAGCACGCACGGAGGAGGATGCAGCTGTCCCAGTGGACGTTGTTGTTGTACCAGACTGCGTCTCCTCCTCCTCCAGGGCCACCAGCCGCCGATATTCAGCAACAGTGGCATCCAGCCTCCGTTGCCGGGCCATTCGAGCCAGCTCCTTCCTCCTTGATGGTGTCTTGGATTTGGAAGGAGCAACTACATGAAAAAAGAAAGACATAGTCTGTAACCAATGCTCCTTAAGATTAACACAAAATGATTGAGCAGAAAGTTGTCACAGTACAAGTAGCAAATTGAAAGCACAGTGCATAACTATTGAGGACAGTATCTATGTAACCTCCGACTTCTTCATCCTTGCTCTAACATTAGTGGGAGTTTAAGGAACAAATTCTACGAGCACTATGGACTTCTATTACAGTCGACTATGACAGTACACCACTCTTATTCTTCTTCTTCTCTCTTGTTTAGGAAAATTGGTACGTTATCTTATGCAAGCCGCCATAATGCCAGCGCAGTGAACTTGCACCCGAGAAAAACAGACGCACACCATGGTGAGTGAGACAGACTTGCGTTACTGTACCGGTCCAGTACATGCAGGTGGTGAAGCTCTTACTTTTCTATTACGGGTGGCACTGAGAATACTCTGTTAAAAGGGCTACTGCTTAATTAATTTAGCTTTCACCCTACAGTGCAAATGAGTATTAGAAAAGGAAAATGAAGAAGCTAAATTATCTGATTATCTATCACTTCACATGGGATGTATTTGATGACATATGGGATGACTTTAGGTGCTTTGCTTATTATTGAGTGAACAGTGATACCCCCACACATGAATGACGTACTACTACTAAACTAAAGTTATTAAGGGAGGTAGGGAGTGTCCACCGTAATAACTGGATATATGCTGTGCTTGCAGTTGCAATACAAACTACTGCTACTATTCATGGTAGTCTTTGGACAACGTTACAACTTCTTTTCCTTGCCTTTCCTACACTGGAACGGACGTGCGGGTGCGGTGTTACATGCTCTTCAAAGTAACACTTAGTTCATCCAGTGACCGTCTACTCTCTCTAGATTCACATATGCTATCTAAGAGTCAGATAGTACCATGAATGATCCAGGCATCCATCCATTCAAAGTATATTGCACACATACAGTTTCTGTCTCACCCACCCAGGCTGTTCTCCTTCCACCCATCCTTGCTTCATCATTCACCCAGCCATGCACCATACCATTTTCTTACCTTCCCAGCCACCTCGGGGACCAAGCAAACACATATCATTCTTCTTTGCCAGTCATCATTACATTTCTCGTGCTTCCACACTTACTTACACCCTTCTTTCGCTTTTCGTTCATCCCATCCATCAAGTTCACCTCAGATCTGATTGGGATTCTTCTCGCCAAAAACTTCACAGCTAAGTCGAAGTACATTTAGAGGAGGCTACTACCTGCTTTTTTTTATAATACACCCGTGCAGAAAGCACACTCTGCAGTCTTCAATCTCAATGACTAAGGAATGTATAGCTTACCTCTGCCCGCCACCACCGTGTGAACCCTCACAGGCATGTCCTTGTCCGGCACTTGCACCGCCTCCTCCCCAGAGTTGTCCTCCTCGTCCAATGCCACCACCACCTCCGCGCTGGCCCCGTCTCCAGATGTTCCACCTACAAAGTACATTTAATAATGTTAGAATACACCACTCACTACTATATAATATTTGGTCTAGGAGGAAGAAAGAAATGTGAAAAAAAGTGTACAATTTAATAATTTTTGACTGTGTACTCTAGAGTAAAAATGTCCCTTTTTCCAGGGAAGGCTGTTGTCTTGCTGCACTTTTTGGCACAACTGATGAATGTTTGCTTTTTACTTTTTAACACGCACCACTTTTTCTCCTAACAGACAGAACCTTGACTTCTAAGAACACGAGCAGGATCAAGTTCAAACCAGGTGAGAGCTCGGCTCGACCACAAGAAATGTGTCCAATTAATCGTCAGCACTAAGCACTTTTCCATTTTCAGTTACACGTTCACTTTTATGACAAACTTGAATTTAATAAATGTGTTTACTTTTAATAAAGCTTTTAAACTTAAGTAGACTCTGTGGTTTTTGGTCCTCCAGACTAGAGTGGATGAGCTAAAGGTTTTCGAATTTTTGCAAGCATGAGTCCGTGCCTCTGCCATCGGTGACTTTGGGAGCTAAATGACTCTGCCACACTATCTAGTCAGTAAGGAGATTGGGGGTTCAACTACAAAGTCTGTTATCACTGAGGTATGTGGAAAGTCTAACAGTTACAGCACCTATTATAATTGATAAGCTAAGCGATGCATTATTTAGTGTCCATAGTTCTGTTTGTGCAGATTTGTCCCTGCAACAGTAGTAGAATGGATTGTCCTCCTATCCAAACCAAAAGTAAAGTAGTATCTTATTATTTCTTGGTGGTGGTCATTCACCTTTTTATTGTTGGCAATGGTCAAAGCATAAACATTTAGAATACTTGAAAAGACATTATGGACAATCCCAGAGGACTACACTCAGTGCATACAGCTATTGCTGACTAGAATGGGAGTCCAATGGAAATGCCAAATGTGCAATCTTAGTTAGCTACACAGACAGACTAATAAGAATAATCTAGTAATACCACACGGAGTCATAGTCGAGGCAGGATAAGAATTTAGATCCTGTTTACAAGAAGATCAAAGACGATTTAGAAAAAATCGAATGAGGAACGCTAGGAAAAAATAAGTACTCTATATTAAAATTAAAACTTACTGGGGCCAGCAAAGGAGCCCTCGACTGCCCGGTCCTGGCCTGCATCGACAACAGCACCCTCCTCCTCCTCCTCCTGTGTCCTCCTCTTGCCCCTGGGGGAAGCTGATGTACAACATGAAAGAAAGAAAAACAGAAAACATGGATGATATTTCTCAACCAAATCAAACATTTAAAAAAGAACTAACAAAGTAACAAAATATTTTTGCGAAATAGCAAATAGGGAACGACTCCACGGGATATATTATTGACCAATCTCATGTGGTCGACTACGTCATTACTTTAGTATTGCTTGATTTGCGGACCGGTGAATTGGAAACTACCCTATGTAACTCACTAAACAAAGTACTAAAAAGGTTTGCCTAGGATTGGCAGGCAGCAGTCCGCAGCACGCAAAGTGACAGCCAAAGTCCATCGTGATTGAAGATCAGCGACAACACTAAAGTTTCCTACTACATTCACCAGTCATTAAAATACTCAAACTATTAATCCACCACCACTATTTCTTCTTATCGCCATGTGTACAAAGGAAGGACTGGACTTGAGTCTGTAGGGGCTGATTTAGAAGGCCCTTGCGGCTCTTTTGCTCCATTGTTGCGTGACTTTTGTGACGCAGCGACAGCACAAAAGAGGCGCAATGGTGCGGCGTATATTAACAACGTGACACATCTGGGAGATGCATCACGTTGTAAAGCCCTGCGCCAATAGGGGTGTTCCGGCGCAAGGGAGGGCGTTCCTGCGCAGGAACGCATCCTAAAAGTGGCTGAGGGAAATCTACAAGATTTCAATCAGTCACTTTGAGGACAATGATGCGTGACTCAAACCCTGCGCCTGCTTGAAGCAGACGTACGGCTTGACGCAGCATTGGGGAGATAGGGCACCCCAGAGCATTGATGGAGCTGCACCATCGTTGCGACGCAACTCCAGCAATGCGCCGCCTTTACGGCACAGATGCGTAACGCTTTGGTGACGTTTTGGGCCCATGGCGCGCCGCATTGTAAATACGGCGCACCATGGGTGATGGTGGCGTGACGCACAATTACTGGCGCATCCCTGCAACTTTGCAGGGATGCGCCGGTAATTAAAAATCTGAACCTTAGTGTGTAGCATTACGCAGTTCTTTCAACTACACTCATACATAATTTCACAGGCCAATGAAATGAACACAAAATCTAAAACAAATAAGCATAGTAGCAACACTACTGAGAAGAAGGAGAGCAGTGTACCTGGAATGCACAGAAGATTTTGAAATAAAATTTACCTACAATGTAATGAGCAGCATTATTGCTCTTGGTAAAAAACAAAAATTTGCAATATAATAACACAGCAGGAGAAAACATAGTAGTAAAGACATAGCTACTACTACTCACCAAGCCCGGGGATCTCAAGGCCAAGGAGGTCGAGCAGATCTCGCTCATGGGTCAGGACATCCGTCCAGCGGTGGGTGGCCTGGTTGTAGGTGCGCCAGACCCGAGAGTGGTGGTAAATGGCCTGGCACACCTTCTCCCACCGCTTCCGGCGCTCCCGGGCCCCGTACCCGGCACTGATCCTGCCGCCTCCCATGATGGTCCTGGGGAGGCGGCGCTGAACATAAAAAATGAGTTGGGCCACCTCCTCCGGGGTAAAGATCTCCCGTGGCATCACTAGCTCCCCCCTCAAACGCCCGCACGGGAGCCGGACACGGGGTGCGGGACCCTTCCCCTTCTCGGGATGCTTCCCGGCTCCCTTCACCATGGTCTGGGCGGAAAGGAATAAAGAAAATAGAATAGGGAAGAGAAGAAAAGAAAAGAGTTTACAAAAGTAGTTTAAAATTAATCAAAAGTAGCAGTAAACACAAAAATATAGGGCTAGAAAAATAGAGGGATAGATAATAAGTAAAATAGATCAAAAAAAACTTCAAACAAGCAAAGGATGGCAGAGATTGACAGAGGATACAAAGACCATGCCCAGAACCATAGCAATGAATGAGAAACAAGATGGCCGCGCCCGTTCACGACCGCGCGGGTAAGTTCGCGCGAGATTTTCCTTGCGAACACGCGCGAGACTGTACTGGCAAGCCGCGGACTATGCGAGATTACACGTCGCGCCCGGAAACGGAAATACGTCAGGCAAACAAGATGGCTGCGCCCTTGAACGACCGCGAGGGTAACTTCGCGTCTTGCGCTACGAGCGGCTCGCAAACACGCACAAAACCTTGCCAACTAACACGCCGCAAAAAAAACAAATTGCATATTCGCACGAATTTGCGGCTTCCGAATCCGATCTCGCGCGTGTTCGCACCCCGCGAACCCCGCGAAATTGCAGAAAAACGAGTTTTTCAAAACTGAAAGCACTCGGCAGGGGCAAGAGTTCAAACTCATCATTAGTAACAATTCCCGGTAGTGCTTCCTGACTGGGGCCCCTCCAGAATTCAGTTGCTAGTTGCAACAATTGTATGACCCTGCTCTGACCCTCACAGCAGGCTCATACAATAGCTACAAGTAGGCCACAAAGAAGGTCCTGACTCCTGGGGAAAAAAAATGCACTGCAACAGAAAGCAAAATTACAGATAAGGAAGCAGGTGCCAGACTGGAATTTTAAAACAGTGACACATTAATAAACTAACCCCAAATTAATTCATCTCAGTTGAAGCAGGGCTGGTGTGCTTGCTTTTCCCCCCCATAATCTACAGTAATGATGAACCAGAGGGTGGCATTGATGTAACAGAGGGTTGCAGTGGTGAAACAGAGGGTGCTGGGAACCTGTGATGATGAACCAGACGTAGAAACAGCATAATTCGCGACCGTTGCGCGACGAAATGTAAGTTCGCAATTGCGAACTGGTACGAAACCCTCGCGAACTGGCAGAAATCCTTGCGAACACAAAAAAAAAAAAAAATCCGCAAATTCGCAAGAATTCGCGGATTTTGCGGATTGCGAGTTCGCAAATCCGCAAAATTCGCGAACGCGAGATTCGCAAAATTCGCCCATACTTAATTGTAACCTCTGCCCTTGGTGAAATGGTTTGATTTTTGGGGTTAATCTTGTTCCCGTACCAACTATGCCATAGATATGCAAGTTATGTTTAATACCCACTCAACAGTAATGTCTCTCTAATATTGGTAGATCGTTCAATGTATACATGGCTCTCTGCACAGTAAGTTGCTTTTCATGAATATGTAAACTCAAAGTCAATAAAAACAGATTTAAAGAAAAAAAATGAGGTCCTAATGGGCAGACTCATGAGACTCACCGTTTCACAACCGTTACGCCTATCTGCATTAGATATACATTTGGCTCATGACATTATCCTGTATGTTTGGAGTGCTTTAATAAGTTGTGTAAAGACCTTACATTGACAGGTATCAAGGGCTTTGCCCTAAGAACCCAGTCAGCCCTGTCATCAACTTCAGCCAGGAGATTGGGAGCTTGGGAAAGTGCGCCAGTCAAAAACAGCTTTGCAGCTTCCAATACAGAGGTCAAGTGTCAAGGTCCCAAATCATAGACGCATGTGTCCAACAGTAAGAAGATTTGCGTTCTGGCTCAAAAGGTGGAGAAAATGTCAGGGTGCAAGTGATGGAAACCTCTCTCTTGAAAGAGAAGAGGATTTGCTACTGCGTGCTGGAGAGAATTTGCCACCACATACTGCAGAGAATGTACCACTACTAACAGAAAATATTTTGCGGCCCCAGCCATACCACCCCTGCCAAGGAAAATAATTGGGTGAAGTAGGGCTAGCATGGTGCTGGGTAGCATGGCTGTTTTTTGCTACAACAGGAATGGTCCTGCTCATACTATGGTGCTACCCTGAAAAGCTCCTTCCCAACCTGGCCCGCATCCAGAGCCTGCTTTAAATTTCACCCTCAGGATGCTGGGGATTTTGCATTAAGTATCTTCAACCCAGTCCTGACTCCAACTTCATCTGTAGCATGAAATGCTTCCGTAATAGAATAAAATTGCATTGTAAATAGCTGTTTCTAGAAAAGTTGGGCACCGTATATATGTGTAAGTAATAATTTATTTACTTGAGTTTTATATAGCGCTTTTATATAGCGCTGGATAGACCCGTAGGTATCAGAGCGCTTTACATAAGGAAAGTTACATAGTTTACAAATTACACATTGTTCCAGAAGATACATCAGTTACAATTTACATCAGTTGGTTCATGGTGTGTCGAAGGGTAAGGGGGTAATGTAAAAGGGTAACGGGGAGGGAGATAAAGCAGAGAGACAAAGGAAAGTCTGCCCAATGTCCTTCTGTTAGGTGTTATGTCATTGTCTTACATGATACTATTAGTTTCTCTGTAAGTAATGATGATGTATGAATGTCAAGATTGAAAGTAGGTGTTAAAGAAGGAAGAGGTGTGGCGCCGCGGCCAGGGCGAACGACTCTGGAATCTGGGGATCACAGTTCGATCCACGGCGCTGGCAGCAGATTAGCCCAGCACCATGTGACTCTGGGCAATAGCTTGCTTAATCTTCCCGGCGGCCCCCAGCGCCTAGAGACCCTAACGGGTGATTGTTCGCGCTTTAAAAAAAAAAGATGTGGTAAATGCTGCAGTATCGTTACAGTGCATTCAACCCCAAATCACTTCACACAGGGATCTGAGTGGTGGACACTACCACAGTTCCCAGCTCACTCAGTATCTGCTCATTAACTCTCCAAACCTGGAGCAGCAAGACAAAAAGACATACATGCCCCTCTGAGAGAGAACCACCCTCTTTGGCATCCTATTCATCTCCAAGACCCACACAATGTTTTTCTCTGCAACCAAACCAGCACCTGGTGGTCTACATAGAAATGCAAAGATATATTTTGCATTGTGCCTATCATGCTGATTTAATAGACTGGGTATAAAAGAGAGTGAGTGAGTGCTAGAGAAAGAGATCACTACTAGTCCTCATCGAATGCGAATTGGCAGATATGGGAGGAGTTTTTGGCATGACATTTTCACGTGCTAACATCATTGCAGCGGATGAGGATGTTAATAGGTGCCAAGGGAATGAGGACAGACTGGCTTAGGGAGAAATTAAGGGAGGGGAAAGTGGAAGGGAGCTAGTAAGGTATGGCAAGCTGAATATAAAGTTGTTAAATTTGTTCAAAGGGACCGAAAAACTGAACTTACAATTCACCCTCCAAATGACAGACATCATCTTAGGGATCAT
>NW_028241018.1:0-1000 GCF_964263255.1 Lissotriton vulgaris
CAACCAAAATCTGGATTGATACCAATCATTTACTGTCCATGCTGAACCTTCTCTGGCAGGGAGGACGAAAGGTGGCCTAATGACTTCTGTTTCGTTAAAATATAATTCATTGAAAACACACAAACTAATGGTTTCTCCATGGTTCCAACTGATCTTGATAACAAATTTGTTTCCAGTTCCCTTGCTTTTAATTAACTGGTATCATAATCTCTTTGCCACTCATATTACATCGGTTATTGATAGCTTACAGGTTGAAATAACTAAAGTATCTGAAAATTTGTCACCTCTGTGTATCATGTGGTTAGGGGATTTTAATTGCTCCCTATGCCAATGGGACCAAGGTTTGTGGTTTAGTTGATACAAATGAGCAACTACCGGGACATTTCAAGCATACCACACAGGGAGACGCTTTGAATAATATTATTGTGATAAATGACCTTTGCATGTTATATATGGTATCACATAGGTGCGGATACCAACCTTCCAAGGGACTGGGGGTAAAATGAGTGTAATCAACTTTGTATTGGTCTCTAGTAGGTATGTTCATCTTACTGATGATTTTAGAATAGAAGTAAATCCTACGAGCGATCCTGCGAGCGATCATAATCCCCTTGTTTTAATGCTGAGATTTGATGCTGATGCTAATAAGAAGCAGTGTTGCGAACAACCAATGAAATATAGTCAAAATCAAGGCCATAGAATAAAATGGGACAGGGTTGATCCCAAAAAGTTGGAGAAAACAATCTTTCGGGCTAATTCTTTGCAAGTAGATACCTGTCTAACAAGTACCTGTGAGCCTGAACTGATAGTCCAGAATTTCGAGGCGCTTTGTGGGAGTGTGGTCATATACCTTCTTAAACCAGCTGGAAAGGGTGATACTAGGAAGCATAAATGGTTTGAGGATGAATGCTCAGCGGCACAAACATTATTGAAGAAGGCACTTCACCAGGTCCCTAGGGATAAGGAAATGGTAAAAAAGGCAAAAAGATCTTATAAAGAC
>NW_028241019.1:0-12435 GCF_964263255.1 Lissotriton vulgaris
CTAGATTAATTTTGTGTCAGGTTTAGTGAGGTATATCTTTCTTCAATTAGTAGTGACGGCGGCAGGGGATTATCGAGTGCTGGAAGCCCTCAGGCTTCTCAGCGAGGCAGGAAGGATGGATTTGGTCTTGGGGGATGCTGCGGGGCTGTTGCGCCCTGCGCGACAGGCCTCCGCAGGAGTGGCAGCTGTGGTGGCTGCGTGTATGTCCACCAAGCGCCCGAGGATTGAGGCGGTGAGTGAACCGGGTCGCCCGCATTTCAAAAAGGCGGCCCGGCTGGAAAATCGCATCTAACTGTGGAGGGTAGGTCGGGAGAGTCGGGCGCATTGGAGCGGGAGGGTGTGGGGGCGCCGTAGAGGAGAGAGTTGTGCGCAATGAACCGCCGGAGCTGCTTTCCGCTCCGGCGGTTAAAAAAAGGGCAATGTCAACCCCCGCGCCGAGAGGGAAGCGCAGGGAGGTGGGGCAGCAAGATGCGCTCTGCCTCGTATTCTGGTGCCCCAGTTGTAGATGCGTCATTGGTGGGTGGGGGAGGAGCATTATGTTGATTTGGTGCTCGTACAGGTTTTATGGAGCAGGAAGGTGGCGCAGTGCAGGTGGAGAGGGGGGCTGAGATGAGCACGCCTTTGTGGGCTCCTTCGGTGTTTGTGCCCCATATCATACCATGTAGTGGTAGGAATGTACATAACATGTTCGGCTATGGGGCAGAAAGGGATCCTATCAGTCTCCTCTTTTTCACGCCACCTTATTCTCACAGGTGTGATATGGCCTCTGTAGTTAGCAGCTGAGTGGGGGAGGGGGAATGGGCTCATTTGGGAGGGTGGGGTGGTTTCAATTCTCAGGAAGTAGGTTAAGATACAGGGAGTTTGCCATCGGCCCCTTTTGGGGTCCGGAGAGGCTGGTTTCTGGGGGCAGAGGAAGCATGAGGGGGGTTGATGAAGTATGGGCATTGGAGCGGGGGCACAGGACGGGGGGGGGCAGATCCTGGAAGGGTCTGGATATTTTTCCGGCATGGGCAGAGGGGGTACTTGACACTGGCATGTGGGATGGTGAGGCTCTTCATGGTTTACCTTGGCGCGGTTCGGTTGGAGGTGGTTTGGTAGGTCCAGTGGGGAAAAGGGTGGCCAGGGGTATGGCCGCAAGGGATCTGTGGGGCACAGGAGGCAGGGAGAGTGGGTGTCAGGTTCCGGGGCCTTCATCGACTACAGTGCAGGCAATGTTGGAGTGGAGTAGTGAAGGGGAGGGGGGAATCCCCCCTACCGCTCCCGGGGTAAGTATTGGGAGAGCAGGGCATGTAGTGCAGGGCAGGGGTATTTGGTCAGGGGATGGTATTTTGGGTAGGCGAGAGAAGTGGGAGGCTACTAGGAGTAAGGGACCCAGCACATCAGTCTGAATTTTTTTTCCACAGGGCAGGGAGCGTTCCGGAATGGCAGACTCGGTAGGGCGGAGTGCGGCCCAGTTGCGCTGAGGAGAAGGGAGCGTTGAGCCTCGCGCAGTACATTCCATGCAGGGGAGCCCGGCACGGCCACCATTCGCAGGTCCGGCGTGACCTTGTTGGCCCCAATGATAGCTAGGACACGGCGGACAGAATGGACAGGGGATGGAGATTCTAGGTATGGTCAACGATTGGGGCAGTATCGGCGGGTACAGTTGGCTCCCCCTCCAGGTGTACAGAAAGGGGCTGTTAGGGCAGTTGCAGGTCATGAAGTGTCCGGAAATGCTTGTGGTGTGGTGTTGTGTCGGATCCTTTACGCATGGAGGAGCCGTTGGTACCGGACTATAATGAGGATAGCCGAGAGGAAGGGGAACTGTGTGATAATGAGGATGGGGGGGAGGGGGCTTCGCATGTGTCTCATAGTTTTTTGCAGGCACCAGAGGTGGTGCAGCCCAGGAGGGCAGTGGCGTTTGGACCCAGAAGAGAGAACAGCCCCTCAGTGAGGGCTTCTCGGATGGTGGACAACGCGGAACAAGTGGCATGGTGGTGGGCACCCGGCCGGGCCCCCTTGTTAGAGCCAGGTGAGATTGGTGAACCACGGGCCAAACCAAAAATGATGTCTGTGGAGACTGGGGGTGAAGAGATGGGGGGGGATGGGCAGGGGGAACTTCACAAAGGTTATGTTAAAGATCAAGGGGTGGGAACTGGAGAAGTGGAGGGAACGTTGGGTACTAAGGTGGAGAGCGAGATGAACACCAAGGTGACCGAAGCAGGTAAAGAGCCTTTACAGAGCAAGGAGTTTAAGATTAAGAAGCTCCCCTGCATGGGTTGTTATCAAGCCCCTGGGTGCACATTTGATGTTAGCAACCAAGGAGCGGATTTGGAAGGGGAATATGTTGAAATACTAAAGCTCCTGCACAGAGAAGTGCGTTCGAAAGAGGGCTCTGAAGAAGAGGAGTATGAGTTGGCTAAGGGGCCGAAGGTGCCTTTAACGATTGAGAATTGGACGGCAGCATTTTAAATTTATGCCAGCGTGTATTGTGAAAAGTTTCCTGAGTGCTGTGTTGCCATTTTCAAATACATGGACTTTATTAGGATAGCTCAGTTCACTGGCAGTGGTTTCGCCTGGGCTCAATACGATGGGGAATTCCAGACCTGTATGGCTTGGGACCCGGAGGCAAAGTGGGGAGAGTTGGATACTGATTTGTGGCAGCACACAATGGGGGCACCGGCTGGGGGTAAGACCATATTCACAGCTAGTGGGTTACCGTTAGTATACCGGCCCTTTCAGGGGAAGCCCCCCCGGGGAGGGATGGGGAGCGCAACAGCAACACAATCTAGGACTGGGGCTTGCTGGGATTTGAATAAAGGCCTATGCACAAGGGAATACTATAGGTTCCGGCACAAGTGTTCACAATGTGGAAAGAAACATCCCTTGGTCAAATGGGGGGTTAAGCCTCTGGGCAGCCAGCAGTGGCAACAGCCCTAGCACTCCAGGCTCCTCGCAGTAATTCCAGAGTGCTAGAGGAGGTAAGGGTCCACAAGGGTCTGGGCCCAAAGGCTCCTACTCCGGTTAGGATAGTAACATTGACACAAGGTCTGAGGGAGTATGGGGATGTGAGGACCAGGGGGATGCTATTGGAGGAGTTTCAAGAGGGGTTTTGTCTAGGTTACACTGAGCGGCGGCCCGAGGAAGCTTGCCGTGGAGGCTGATATCTGGGTGAATACCCGGGTCCCCCGGGATCCCGTAGTAGACTCCCCCAGAAACAGTCAGGGATCTCCCCGCCAGAGGGGTGGGGGGAACCAAGGTAGACAGAGGGATTCTCAGTCAGGACCCCAGCGTAGTCTCCCCAGAGGCCAAACCCAGACCATACCAGCCACCGCACCAGCCATTCCCGCTCCCCCGGGCAACCGCAGGCACCGGGTCACTATTTCCTGTTGCCGTTGCCAACAAACCGGGCATTATGCCAGTGACCCGCTGTGTCCCATGGCCCGCGACCCTCTGCAGCAGCTCCCCCAACCAGACAGGTAGCAAATGTAGCTCTAGGGGAGGAGATGGAGGACACCGAAGAGTGGGAACCCGCCGCCATGGCCCTAGTCTCCCTTGGAGACCGAGAGATGATCCCTGGGGCCCCCCTACCCGATAATACCAAGAAGTACCGACAACTAGTGATGGTGAACGGCCACCGGGTGGAGGCTCTTCGCGACACCGGGGCAAGTATCAGAGGTATCCTCAGTCACCTAGTCAGGGAGGACCAGATCATTCCGAATGTCCTATGCCCCGTATTATCCGCTGACAACACTGAGAGTCTTTGCAACATGGCCCTAGTACCGTTCGAATGGGGGGGAGTGACAGGAGAGTTACGAGTCACTGTCAGGGCCTCCCAACCCGTGGACTGTCTCCTGGGCAACGACCTGGAATGTTCCCCGTGGAGACAAGTAGAACGTAAGACACACCTGAGCATGATGGGCCTACCCGAGTGGGTGTGCGCCACCACCCGCTCCATGTCCGCCCGACTACCCCCCATCGGGGCGGTCGACGCCGAGCCTCCCAACCACCTCCCTGTTGAAGAAGATAGGGAAGACCGAGCTGAGCCCACCAGCCTCTCCCCAGGAGGAGAGCCCATCCCCGACAACGAGGCCTTGCATCCCGTGGCCGCACAGCTCCCTGAGATAGATGATCTGCCCGAGTTGGCGCAGTGGCGTCATGAAGGGGGCCCCTCCCGAGAGGAGTTCTGCCGGAAGCAAGCCACTTGCCCGTCCCTGGTCGGACTCCGGCGACAAGCCGCGGCCCAAGCTGCGGGCGACCAGACTGGGACTCATTCCTTGTACTGGGAGAATGGCCTCCTGTATAGTGAACAGAAGTCTGCGGAGTTAGGATCGGGCCGGGTACTCGTGGTCCCCCTACGCTTCCGAGACTTCCTCCTGGGTCTGACCCACGATGTACCCCTGGCGGGACACTTGAGCCAAGATAAGACCTACGATCGCCTAGTCACTCACTTTTATTGGCCCAAAATGCGAACCAATGTAGAAACCCACTGTAAGTCCTGCCCCACGTGCCAGGCTAGTGGAAAGAGTGGAGGTGCGTGCAAGGCTCCCCTCCAACCCTTTCCGGTCGTCAGCACCCCCTTTTAGCGGGTCGGGATCAACATAGTAGGACCCCTGGACCCCAGAACCTCCCAAGGTCACCGATTTATCCTGGTCCTGGTGGACCACGCCACCAGGTACCCCAAAGCCATTCCCCTCCGCACCGTGACAGCCCCCGTGGTGGGCCAGGCGCTGATGGGGATTTTCTCCTGAGTAGGCTTCCCCCGCGAGGCCGTGAGTGATCGCGGCACAAACTTCATCTCAAAGTATATGATGTCCCTGTGGCAACAATGTGGAGTGTCCTACAAATTCACCACCCCGTATCATCCCCAGGGCAATGGCCTAGTGGAACGGTTTAACCGAACATTGAAGGGGATGATCATGGGCCTAGAAGAACCCCTCCGGCGCAAATGGGATGTCCTCCTTCCCTGTCTCCTGTTCGCGAACCGAGAGGTCCCCCAGAAGTCCCTGGGGTTTAGCCCATTTGAGCTGCTGTACGGGCATCCCGTTCTGGGGCCCCTTAGCCTGGTCAAGGAGGGATGGGAAGCAGCCCCCCAGGAACCTCCCCCAGATGTGTTCCGCTACATTCTCACCCTCTGAAACCAGACACGGAAATTCCGAGCGCTGGCTGAAGCCAACCTCGAAGCAAGTCAGGAGGAAATGAAGCGCAGTTACGACCAGAATGCCACTCCGGTCGAGTTTCAACCGGGCCAGCAGGTCTGGGTGATGTCCCCGGTGAAACCATGCGCCCTCCAAGACAATTGGACAGGCCCCTTTAAGGTTGTGGAGAGGAAGAGCCAAGTGACCTACTTGGTGGACGTCCAGTCCCCTCGGAACCCCCTTCGGGTCCTCCACGTGAATCGCCTCAAGCCTCACTTCGTGCGGACGGAGTTGAGATTGCTCTTGGCCACCGACGACGGAGCGGAAGAGGAAACGGAGCCTCTCCCTGACCTCCTGTGTGCCAAACAGAAAGATGGCTCCGTAGACGGAGTGAACCTCTCTTCCTCCCTCACCCCTCAGCAGCGTGAGGACTGCCGCCAGCTCTTGGGGCAGTTTTCAGATTTGTTCTCCCTACTCCCCAGAATCACCGACTGGTGTGTCCACGACGTGGACACCGGAGACAGCCCGCCGGTGCGACACCGAGCCTACCGATTGCCTGATCAAGTCCGGACCTGCATCCAGGCCAAAGTCTCAAAAATGCTCGCCCTAGGAGTGGTTGAGCCCTCCGACAGCCCCTGGGCCAGCCGAGTGGTGCTGGTCCCGAAAGCAGCAGCCCCTGGAGCTGTCCCCGAACTTCGGTTCTGCGTGGAGTACCGGGGGCTCAACGCAGTCACCCAAGCAGACGCCCACCCCATTCCCCGTGCGGACGAGCTCATTGACCGCCTGGGGTCTGCTCGCTACCTTAGTACCTTTGACCTGACCTGCGGCTACTGGCAAATTGTGCTCACAGAGGGAGCCAAGGAGCGGTCCGCCTTCTCCACCCCGGACGGGCACTATCGCTTCCGAGTGATGCCGTTCGGAATGAAAAACGCCCCGGCAACCTTTCAGAGACTGGTGAACTGAGTCCTGGCCGGGCTGGAAGAGTTCAGCGCCGCATATCTGGACGATATTGCAGTGTTCAGTTCCCAATGGAGTGACCACCTCCGGCACCTCCGGAGGGTATTGCTAGCCCTGCGCCAGGCGGGCTTGACGGTGAAAGCCAGCAAGTGCCAGATTGGGCAGGGGTCAGTGACCTACCTAGGCCACCAGGTCGGAAGCGGGCAGGTCGCCCTGCTCCAACCGAAGATCGACGCCATCCTGGCCTGGGAACCACCCACCAACCCAAACAGAGGTCCAAGCCTTCCTGGGCCTCACCGCCTACTACCGGAGGTTCATAAAGAACTACGGCAGCATAGTGGGTCCCCTCACAGAATTGACATCCAAGAGGCAGCCCAAGCGCATGCACTGGATCCCCTCCTGCCAAAAGGCATTCGACACCCTGAAGACCGCAATGTGTACTGCCCCCATACTCCGAGCCCCGGACCACTCCAAAGAGTTTGTGGTCCAGACCGACGCCTCCGAACATGGCATCGGGCCGTACTGTCCCAGCCCATTGAGGAAGGTATAGATCAGCCCGTGGCCTTCATCAGCAGAAGGTTACTGCCCCGAGAACAGAGATGGAGCACCATCGAACGAGAAGCGTTCGCAGTAGTCTGGGCCCTCAAGAAACTCCGGCCCTACCTATTCGGAACCCACTTCCGAGTGCAGACAGATCATCGACCCTTACGGTGGCTCATGCAGATGAGAGGGGAGAACCCCAAACTGCTGCGATGGTTGATCTCCCTCCAGGGGATGGACTTCACAGTAGAACACTGCCCTGGTACCGACCACGCCAACGCTGACAGCCTCTCCAGGTTCTTCCCCCTCAGCGAGGAGAATCTCCAAGAGTATGGGGAGTTCTCCCCGACTTTCAGCTGGGGCGGACGCGTGTTTGACCGGCCTCGTAGCGTGGTCACCCCTGAACCAGACAGATTCCCAAGACCCTGAACCACCCGACCCTTCCCGCCATGACATACATCCCCGACACTGGGCTTCCCGTCCTCGTCCCCCATTTTCCCGGTAACCAAAGCCGTGGCCCATGTCCCTGCACCTAAAATGGCCGTCCCAGCCCCAACCCGACCTCGGACGATGGCGCCATCCCCAGCCAGGGGGTAGAGCGCTCCCTGTGACCGAGAGGGGGAGGAGTAGCTTGGTCACACCATCCTCCTCCCCTCGAGAGATGAGTTTTGTTCACCCATCCCGCCTCCCTGAGGGCTGGCTCCAGGCCTGCTGAGTGTCTGGGATCCCTCCAGACCCAACTTGAAAGGATGAAAGGAGCCGCCGAGGCGGAACTGCCAACAACCAGCCCCCAGGTGCTAAGACCTCCGCCTGCGAGGACTCCGGACATCAAAGGAAGGGAGTCCTATATCAAGGGCGGCTCTGGAATGATCAGGCAGTTGTATCCTGGACTACGAGAGCCCTGCTGACCTGGTTGCGGCTCCTCCTTTGCAACCGAGAAGATCACCGAGCCCTGCTGATGCTGTCACGGCTCCATCGCTACCTTAAGAACTCTTGAGCCCTGCTTATTCGTTCGCGGCTCCTTTGCAACCGAGAAGATCACCGAGCCCTGCTGACGCTGTCGCGGCTCCATCGCTACCTTAAGAACTCTTGAGCCCTGCTGATTCGTTTGCGGCTCCTTTGCAACCGAGAAGATCACCAAGCCCTGCTGACGCTGTCCCGGCTCCCCTGCTACCTTGAGCCCTGCTGATTTGATCACGGCTCGAGAGACTACTATGGTCCGGCTGGACCCAAGATCACTCCGTATCCCCCAGCTCGAGGATTGAGAGCTGTGCGCCGGGTACCTTGAACTTTTGAGACTGTCCCGCTACCCTATCCCGACCAAGACTCTTCGAGCCCCGGCTCGCCTGTACTGAGAATCTGCGGATCATAATGATCCATTTTTATTTGAAGAGATAAAGAATACGTTCTCTTAAAATCTCCAGTGTGGTGTCTCTCTGTTGAAGTGGTGCTAGCGCAGCGCGTACGATTTCTAGATTCAAGACCCTCAACCTGAGAGGCGGGTCCCAGGGTGGTCAGGTGCAAATCTGTCCCCTCCTGAGATTGGGCCTCTAACACAGGGGGTGATTGTTAATCCTTATCTAGACGATTGACTCCTTCATGCTCCCTCCACAGTTCTGTTGTTGAGGGATCAGGAGGTGGTGTGCTGGGCCTCAGGTCCCATAGGTTCCTGTTGAATCTCCCGAAGTGTCAGCTGCTGCCTTCCCAGGAGTTGACGCTCATAGCGGCTCCTTTCCACACAGATCTGAATCAGGTCTTCCTGCCGGTTGCTTGTGCAGTGACCTTGTGCTCCCTGGCTCGGCGATTTCTGGTGGGTCGGTCCTTCCCGTCCGTCTTTGGTTTCACATTCTGGGTCTAATGGCGACTACAGTGTTCACTGTGCCTTGGGCGTGTTTCCTTCTTCGGCCTCTTTGGTCCTACCTGTTAGCTCGGTGGGTTCCTTTGTCTCGGGATTTGTCTCTCTTGATTCCGGTGTCTCTATCAATCCTTCCGGCTCTGTGCTGGTGGACGTTGTCAAACAATCTTGCCAGGGGCTTGCCTCTGCAGTCCCCTTCTCTGGTGGTCCCTACGAAGGATGCCAGTGCGTTGGGTTGGGGGGCGACTTTGGGGACTGAATTCCTTCAAGGTCATTGGTCACTGCTGGAGAGTCGGCGGTCTTCGAACTGACGGGTGTTGTCTGATGTGTCCTGGGCAGTCTTGGGGTGTCGGAGCCTGTTGCTGCACCGCCATGTAGTGTGGCTCACTGGTTAGAGGCGGCAGACCCGAGAGCAGAGGACGGCCCGGGACCAGGGTTCGATTCCCGACGCGGCAGGTTTCTGGACCAGGGTCAGCGGACTCGATAATTCTCTCGCCTCGGTGCCCACTCTGATCAGCGATCACACTCGGCAACTCTGGGCACTAGCTTGCCTCATCTTCACTAACGGCCCCATCAGACCGCCGGGGATGCCTGGTCTCACCCTGGAGATACCCATTAAGGGACCATCTCTCAGGGAAGCCAGGAAGGGTTTCGCAGCGGTCGAAGCGCGGAGGTACCCCTTCGGGAGTGATTCCTGCGCTATATAAGCACACAATTAATTAATTAATTAATCAGACAACACTGTGATCACCATAGGGGTATCTGGTCCCAGTCCCTGAACGAAGTGGTGTCCCCGTTGTTTTGCTGGGCGGAGGGCCATCTCTTGTCTCTGGCGGCTGTTCATATCAGGGGGGTAGAAAATGGGGTGGCGGATGTCCTCAGTTGCTTCTTTCCCACCTTCCTGGAGTTAGCTTTGACTCCAGGGGCCTTTTGTCTGGTGTGCGTGAGGTTTGGTCTTCCTTATCTGGACCTCTTCACATCCTTGCTCAATGCTCTGCTTTCCCGCTTCTACTCCCGGCTCCCTCAGGAGGGGTCTTGAGGGGTGGATGCTCGCATCCTCCCTTGGCCTTCTCCCCTGCTGTATGCCTTTCCTCCCCTTGCTCTGATCTCCCATTTTCTGTCTCAGCTGGTGATGGAGGATCAGTAAGTGGTGGTGCCCTTCTGGCCCTGCAAGTTGTGGTTTCCAACTCTGAAAATTTTTGGCGGTTCAGGGTCCTTGGTTCTTCCCCTTCCCTCCATCTCCCTTGTGGTCCTCTCCGATGTTGTCCCTCCAGCGGCTTTGTCTATCGGTTTGGAGTTTAAAAGGCAGGGGTGGAGGAATCGGGGTATCCCCGAGCATTTAGCTTTGAGGATTCAGCAGTCCCGGAGCCTGTCTACTCATCAGTCCTAGGGTCAGCACTGGGGGAACTTCGAGCGTTGGTGTATCGGTCTGGCGTTGTCTCCTTTGGTTTGTCCTTTGCCGTATGTTCTTCAGTTTCTTTGGGATGAGTTCAAGAAAGGCTTATCTGTCTCCAATCTGCAGGTCCAGTGGGTGGCTATCCGGGCTTTCCATTCCTTTTGGGGGAATCTGCCTGATGTGGATGACCTGGTTTCTCGTTTGTTGCACAGTTTTTCCATTTCTCGTCCTGTGGTTCGGCCTTTTTTTCCTCATTGGAGCCTCCCTTTGGTTTTGAGGGCTTTGGTGGCTGCGCCTTTTGAGCCTTTGGAGGAAGTTGATTTGAAGTTTGTCACTTTTTTTTTTTTTTTTTAAAACCTTTATTTGTAGAGAGCACAATACACAGCGTCTGCCTACAACCCCACGGGGCCGGCCGCTATGACATACAAGAAAGGATATGAAAAGAAGGATCCATAGGGGCAGAACGCTGTTTAAGCAGTCTCTGAGCGACAAGTGGCGTGTGGAGCACAAAACATTGTATGAGGATAGAAAAAGGTTTAATTTTGTAATTTTGTTGAGTACAATTTATAAAACTACGAACAGAGTAGAGGCTAATTATTGACCAGGATAGCTTATAATGATTCGAGGAGCACCCGTAAAGAAGCACAATAGAGGAAGGCAGGCATCAGAAAGTAATTGACCACTATTAAGACCAGGACCAACCGCTATGTCACATAATGAAAGAATATCAGAAACTCCCTAAGGACACGGAACCCCAACCCCAAAGGAGCGAAAAGTTTTAGAAGAGAAAGGAACAGAAGAAGAAAGGAAAAAGAAAGAGGGCCATAGAAACAAAGAGAAACACAAAACACATCCCATCCCCCCCACCCTGCATACCAGCGGAAGGCCACGGCCCACCCCCCCCCAATAGGCATGCCTGTCGCCCCAAGAGACCCCAAGTGGGAAAGAGAGTAGAGAGAGTGAGAAAAAACGATCCCAATCTCCAACCCTCAGAGAAGGCGGGAGGAGGAAAGTAAACATACTCCCGGTCTCCCTCGGCCCCGTAAGCATCCCCCACCCCAAGTACTATCAGCATGACAAAAGTAGCAAGCAGAATTATAGGTGGAGAGAATCATTTCCATATGTGCAAGTAAGTCAGACAAAGATTAAGAAAAAACCCCAGTTCCATCCTAGTCCCCGCCCAACAATGCATGCATAATATTAGAGAGATCGCCTAGCCCTGGCCCGATCTCGGGTGACCCCACGTACCCACCCCCGGTAAGAGGCCACGACCGCAGGAGAAAAGGAGAAAGCCCGCCCCAGTGTAAACAAAGAGGCAAAATGGCCGCACTCGATGATGGAGTAATGTCGATGGATAAAATGGACGCCACCAGTCCCAGCCAGAGCCGACAAATAGAAGAAACAGCATTATCAATATACTGACTCTTTGCGTTGCAGAAGGTGTAAATGTCTCCAATGAATAGGCACTGTCCTCGGAAATAGTCGGATGTTGTAGCAGCAGCCCCACGAACTCAGCAGGCAAGGTTGAGTGTTGCACCGGGGAAAGCGACATTGTATCAGCGCCAGGGCGGTTAAGTCGCAGCACACAATTTGTATCCACGCAGCGTTGTAGTTTAGGAACACACTCCCGCGGCAACAGTGTATCATTGACAGGGATCGGCGAGGGCTGGTAAACTTTGCAAAAAGAGAGTCCAGGCGAAGTAGAACATGATCCAGTCACAAACCCATCCAGTTTCTCCCTTAGCAGTCTCGAGTTTTCTAGCCACTCATTCCGCAGTCGAGTAAGGGCACAAAGCACCGAAGCACGAGTCAACGTCTGTTTATCCTCCATTACCCCCTCGGTGCGAGGCGCAATAGGCAGGTCTGCTTCCCAGTCGGGTATGAGCCGGGCACACCGGGCAGGAGTCGAAGCGCCGTCCGCCATAGTTGTTGGGGAGCCAGCCGTAGTGATCCTGCCTCCAGAGACGACAAAGGATCACCGGCGAGGTCGGCACCGTGGCAGAATAATCAGTCCCTCCGGAGCCAGAGAATTCCGTAATCGTGGACGGCTCACAGCGAGGCGTCCCTTTCCGCTCGGGACAGGCAGAGACAAGGCGAGGAAGGAGCCCCGGAGGTCCGGGGCAATCCCAACACTGGAGAGAGCGGAGCGCGGCTCACCTTCAGAGTCCCAAAGAGAAGGAGATGAGAGAAACTCCCAGCTGGCCAACAGTGCCTTCCACACCAGCGTCCGGTGTAAACAACCACCAAGGATTACAGGACCGTTCCAGAGCGACCGGCCCCCGCAGCTGCAACAGACAAAGGCGGTGCGCTGTATCGTAGGTCCCGGGTACAGGACCAGGAGAGGGGTCGGCGTGTATCTCGACGATTCCCCAGGTTAGCGAGCAGGCAGGGACATCGGAGGAACCCCCGAAGAGTCAGGAAACTTTTCCAAACATCCCGCTGGCACCAAATAGCAGGATAGAATACAGGATGGCTGTGCGGGAGATACGGGCTCCGGGAGCCGGGAGACTAAGCGTCCGTCTCGGCGGCCATCTTGGCTCCTCCCCCAAGTTTGTCACTTTTAAGGTTGT
>NW_028241020.1:0-1000 GCF_964263255.1 Lissotriton vulgaris
TATATATATATATATATATATATATATATATATTCACTGAAAAAACCATAGGTTTCACACCAGTTATAGTTAGGAATTAGCATTTAAAAAACCTATTAAATTCACTGAAAAAACCATAGGTTTGACCCCAGTTATAGTTAGCTGGAAATTTTACTGATATAAAACCATTGAAATTCACACGTTATAGTTAGTCGGACTCACTATAACTTGCGCGTGCAATGCACTGCTGATGACATCACATATTACATCACTCATGACATGGTCAGTGACATCACTCATGACACCATCCTTGTGACATAGTGACAGACCTCCTTTCACTATAATGTAACCCTTGAGACACATATTCAAAAATAGAAACTGAAATTTTTAAAAAAATGGAGATACCTATATCAGTTACAACAAGCAATTCAGTAATTCCACTATCTATATACACATCCACTCATTCACCAATAGTTTTATATAGTCACTCATACATATACTCACTCATCATATGAAGTGATACACCTATACATCCTGTTACACACCGACATTCATCCAAAAGTTACTCACACACATATTCACACGTGCAAATAAACTATTGGACATCCATTTATTTGAATATAGAGTTATACACACACTTCCACCTTACTTCTATTTAAAATTACACATATTTATTCTCTTAAACAATCACTTATAGAAACACATACTTATTTAAACAGGAACTCTTACAATCTCTTACTCTCACATATACTCACTTATATACATCAATATTCATATATACTAGATTAAAACATATGTAGTTACTGATAAAGACACTAGTGAGACAGTCATTCACTCACTAACAAACACATATAGACACTCATCCACCCATACAGTCCTGTACATATGATGTCTTCAAAACACATAGAAACAGAGAGTCAGTCACTCATGCATCTATGTGCTAAGTAATACCCCCACCAAACCATATAGACACTCATACTGATACTAAGAGAAACATCTAATAACCCATATACATACGCAT